>NW_025535047.1:0-123997 GCF_020615455.1 Coregonus clupeaformis
ATTTTTTGAGGCATTGGGAAATATTAGTGTCATTGAGCAATATAGATGGTGTTGTCAATACTTTACATACATTGCAGAGAATTCTGAGTTCTCTAAGGCTCTACAGACGGAAAAAACAATTGGACCTCCTTGACATAGCATTACTCCTTCTTGATCTAGGCTGACATGGGAAGCTTTATGGATACAAATTAATCTTAAACGCATCCAAGTGGGATATGTGGTGACTCATAACACAGTCAGGTGTTTACTTCATATTCAAGTCCCCAATGGAGTGCGCATTTGTGTGGAAGTCTCTGGGAATGACATTAGCCAGCTAGCTACCTTACCTTCACAAACAAGAAAGACGACATAGAGGAACAGCTTAGCTAGCTAAGTGTCCTTTTTGTCTTGTAATTTCACATTTGGAAGGTGCACTGAAACAAAATTATTATTTCATTTCTAGCACAGCCAACAACTAGCAAGCAAAATATATGAATAATGCGCTGAAATTAGCGACTGAGGGGTCACTATGGTAGTTAGCAATGGCTATTCTCAGGAACAAGCAAGCCCCTATCTGAGAAGCATGTTCGACTGATCGAGTATTCTATTCAATGCATTGTCAATGAACACATGATTTCATAAAAAGTGCATTAGAGTGGCTTGGAAATACAATGACATTGCAAAATGAGGCAAATAATTAGTAGGAAAACATATTTTCATCATTTTGATGTCATCAGATTGACTTTAGGTGCAGTATAACGTTAGCTAGCTAGATAGCTAAGATTTAGGGGAGACCACCGATTTTAGCTAGCTAGCTAACATTAGCATTGATAGCTATTTTTGATTAACTTTGTTAGCTAATGACAACGTTGCCATCCATTTGACGACATGATAATGATGGCAAAGTTGTTTCCTACTAAACATTTGCCTACTTTAGCAATGCCATCATATTTCCAGGCCACTATAGTGTTATTTAGACTAAACAGCCATTAGCTTCCATTTATCACACCACTAAAGGCGCCAGTGGGCGGCTTGAGAACGTTCATAACAATGGCATGATGTAACCCAGTGACGGAGGTGCAACCTATGAATAGCAACATTTGTTTTGCGTTATTCTATTTTACCCAGCTCTCACACTGTGTGTGTATGTGTGTGTGTGTCTATCTGTCCGTCTTGGAGTTCCAGATGTGGCGGCCACTGGAGGGCAACTTTAATACTGGAGCACATGTAGGAGCTCATCGTCATGAAATTAATCTATAACAGCTGATACAAGTATCCTATATTAGATGCCACTACAGTGCTAGCTAACTAGTAAATGTACACCGCAGGCGCATTGGCAACATTTCGTAAGTCCAGCTTGGTGAAGACCCGGGCTCCCTGCAATGACTCGAATGCCGTCAGGGGGAGTGGGTAGCGGTTCTTAACCGTGATGTCATTGAGCGCCTGGTAATCAATGCACGGCCGCTGCCCACCGTCCTTTTTGCCCACGAAGAAGAAGCCCGCGCCCGCGGTGAGGTAGAGGGGCAGATGAGACCCTTGACGAGTGCCTCGTCGATATACTTCCTCATTGCCAGTGTCTCCGGCAGGGACAAGGAAAACAATTGCACTCGTGTGGGCATGGCGCCCGCAATAGGAGTCGTATGGCCTGTGAGGAGTTAAGTGTAAAAGTATTAATTCACCTAGGCAGTTTTTCCTATTTTGTTGTATTCAAATTCAAATTTAAACTATTAGGATTTCATGTAATGGACATACACAAAATAGTCAAAATTGGTGAAGGGAAATGAAAAAAATTACTTGTTTCAAAAAAATTCAACAAAATAAATAACGGAAAAGTTGTGCGTGCATATGTATTCACCCCCTTTGCTATGAAGCCCCTAAATAAGATCTGATGCAACCAATTACCTTCAGAAGTCACATAATTTGTTAAATAAAGTCCACCTGTGTGCAATCTAAGTGTCACATGATCTCAGTATATACAGTTGAAGTCGGAAGATTACATACACTTAGGTTGGAGTCATTAAAACTTGTTTTTCAACCACTCCACAAATTTCTTGTTAACAAACTATAGTTTTGGCAAGTCGGTTAGGACATCTTCTATGTGCTTGACAAGTATGTCCAACAATTGTTTACAGACAGATTATTTCACTTATAATTCACTGTATCACAATTCCAGTGGGTCAGAAGTTTCCATACACTAAGTTGACTGTGCCTTTAAACAGCTTGGAAAATTCTGTAGCTCAGCTGGTAGAGCACGGCGCTTGTAACGCCAAGGTAGTGGGTTCGATCCCCGGGACCACCCATACACAAAAATGTATGCACGCATGACTGTAAGTCGCTTTGGATAAAAGGGTCTGCTAAATGGCATATTATTATTATTATGTTATCATGGCTTTAGAAGCTTCTGATAGGCTAATTGACATCATTTGAGTCAATTGGAGGTGTAACTGTAATGTATTTCAAGGCATACCTTCAAACTCAGTGCCTCTTTGTTTGACATCATGGGAAAATCAAAAGAAATCAGCCATGACCTCAGAAACAAAATGGTAGACCTCCACAAGTCTGGTTCATCCTTGGGAGCAATTTCCAAATGCCTGAAGGTACCACGTTCATCTGTACAAACAATTGTACACAAGTATAAACACCATGGGACCACACAGCTGTCATACAGCTCAGGAAGGAGATGCGTTCTGTCTCCCAGAGATGAACGTACTTTGGTTCAAAAAGTGCAAATCAATCCCAGAACAACAGCAAAGGACCCTGTGAAGATGCTGGAGGAAACATGTACAAAAGTATCTATATCAACAGTAAAACTAGTCCTATATCGACATAACCTGAAAGGCCGCTCAGCAAGGAAGAAGCCACTGCTCCAAAACAACCATAGAAAAGCCAGACTATGGTTTGCAACTGCACATGGGGACAAAGATCGTACTTTTTGGAGAAATGTCCTCTGGTTTGATGAAACAAAAATAGAACTGTTTGACCATAATGACCATCGTTATGTTTGGAGGAAAAAGGGGGGTAAATTGCAAGCCGAAGAACACCATCCCAACCGTGAAGCACGGGGGTGGCAGCATCATGCTGTGTGGGTGCTTTGCTGCAGGAGGGACTGGTGCACTTCACAAAATAGATGGCATCATGAGGAAGGAAAATTATGTGGATATATTGAAGCAACATCTCAAGACATCAGTCAGGAAGTTAAAGCTTGGTCGCAAATGGGTCTTCCAAATGGACAATGACCCCAACCATACTTCCAAAGTTGTGGCAAAATGGCTTAAGGAGAACAAAGTCAAGGTATTGGAGTGGCCATCACAAAGCCCTGACCTCAATCCTATAGAAAATGTGTGGGCAGAACTGAAAAAGCGTGTGCGACCAAGGAGGCCTACAAACCTGACTCAGTTACACCAGCTCTGTCAGGAGGAATGGGCCAAAATTCACCCAACTTATTGTGGGAAGCTTGTGGAAGGCTACCAGAAACGTTTGAGCCAAGTTAAACAACTGAAAGGCAATGCTACCAAATACTAAATGAGTGTATGTAAACTTCTGACCCACTGGGAATGTGATGAAATAAATAAAATCTGAAATAAATCATTATTTCTACTATTATTCTGACATTTCACATTCTTAAAATAAAGTGGTGATCCTAACTGACCTAAGACAGGGATTTTTTACTAGGATTAAATGTCAGGAATTGTGAAAAACTGAGTTTAAATGTATTTGGCTAAGGTGTATGTAAACTTCCGACTTCAACTGTATACACCTGTACCTATGATGAAAATTACAGGCCTCTCTCATCTTTTTAAGTGGGAGAACTTGCACAATTGGTGGCTGACTAAATACTGTTTTTCCCCACTGTAGATGCCCAGGCAGGAGAGGTGAAACGGCGCCAACCGTGCCAACGACGGAGACCCGAGAGGCAACCCCAATAAAAATTTTTGGGGGGGGCACACAGGGTGGATGACGAGGCTACAGGAGGCTAAAAGGGAGAAGAAAAGTGTAGAGGCACGGCGAGAGGAGCTGGTTAGGCAGCAGAAGGAGCGGGGGTTAATAAAGGAACCCAGTCCCGCTCCTCGCACCAAGAAAGTGGTGCATGTCGCTAGTCCGGTCCGGCCCGTTCCTGCTCCCCTCACCAAGCAAGTGGTGCGCGTCGCCAGCCCGGTCCGGCCTGTTCCTGTCCCTCGCACCAAGCCAGTGGTGCGCGTCGCCAGCCCGGTCCGGCCTGTTCCTGCCCCTCGCACCAAGCTAGTGGTGCGTGTCGCCAGCCAGGCCCGTCTGTTCCTGACCCTCGCACCAAGCCAGTGGTGCGCGTCGCCAGCCCGGCCCAACCTGTTCCTGCCCCTCGCACCAAGCTAGTGGTGCGCGTCGCCAGCCCGGCCCGGCCTGTTCCTTCCCCTCGCACCAAGCCAGTGGTGTGCGACGCCAGCCCGGTCCGGCCTGTTCCTGCCCCTCGCACCAAGATAGTGGTGCGCGTCACACCCGGCCCGGCCTGTTCCTGCCCCTCGCACCAAGCTAGTGGTGCGCGTCACCGGTCCGGCCTGTTCCTGCCCCTCGCACCAAGCCAGTGGTGCGCGTCGCCAGCCCGGTCCGGCCTGTTCCTGTCCTTCGCACCAAGCCAGTGGTGCGCGTCACCAGCCCGGTCCGGCCTGTTCCTGTTCTTCGCACCAAGCCAGTGGTGCGCGTCGCCAGCCCGGTCCGGCCTGTTCCTGTTCTTCGCACCAAGCCAGTGGTGCGCGTCGCCAGCCCGGCCCGGCCTGTTCCTGCCCCTCGCACCAAGCCAGTGGTGCGCGTCGCCAGCCCGGCCCGGCCTGTTCCTGCTCCTCGCACCAAGCCAGGGGCGCAACAGGGAGGCGGAGAATCGGTGGTTGTCACGCCCGGAGCCGGATCCGCCTCCGAGGCGGAATGCCCACCCGGCCCCTACCCTCTTATGTTTATGCTGTGCGGTCGGAGTCCGCACCTTTGAGGGGGGGGTACTGTCACGCCCTGACTCAGGGGACGCTTATATGTTGATTCAGGCTGTGTGTATTCTTTGTTGTGTTAGTTCTTGTTGTAGAATCTAGTATGTCTATTTCTATGTTGGCCGGTGTTGAGCTCCTGAGTGGCGCAGTGGTCTAAGGCACTGCATCGCAGTGCTAACTGTGCCACTAGAGATCCTGGTTCGAATCCAGGCTCTGTCGCAGCCGGCCGCGACCGGGAGACTCATGGGCGGCGCACAATTGGCCCAGCGTCGTCTAGGGTAGGGGAGGGAATGGCCGGCAGGGATGTAGCTCAGTTGATAGAGCATGTTTGCAACGCCAGGGTTGTGGGTTCGATTCCCACGGGGGGCCAGTATAAAAAAAATATGTAATCACTAACTGTAAGTCGCTCTGGATAAGAGCGTCTGCTAAATGACTAAAATGTAAATGTAAAATGTTCCCAATCAGAGGCAGCTGTCTCTGATTGGGGGCCATACTTAGGCAGCCTATTGGCACTAGTGGGTTGTGGGATCTTGTTTTGTGTGAGGTATGTTGTTTGTGTACCTTGGACTTCACGTTTCGTTTCTTGTTTTGTCGTTGTGTTTATAAGTCAAATAAACATGTTTGCATATCACACTGCGCCTTGGTCTGACCCATTCATCAACGTACGTGACACAGTTGTAAATGAGAACTTGTTCTCAACTGGTTTACCTGGTTAAATAAAGGTGAATGAAAAATAAAAAATAAATACACCAGATTCTCAATTAGATTGAGGTCTGGGATTTGACTAGGCCATTCCAAGACATTTTAATGTTTCCCCTTAAACCACTCGAGTGTTACTTTAGCAGTATGCTTAGGGTCATTGTCCTGCTGGAATGTGAACCTCCATCCCAGTCTCAAATCTCTGGAAGGCTTAAACAGGTTTCCCTCAAGAATTTCCCTGTCTTTAGCGCCATCCATCATTCCTTCAATTCTGACCAGATTCCCAGTCCCTGCCGATGAAAACCATCCCCACAGCATGAATCTGCCACCACCATGCTTCACTGTGGGGATGGTGTTCTCGGGGTGATGAGAAGTGTTGGGTTTGCGCCAGACATAGTGTTTTCCTTGATGGCCAAAACCTCGATTTTAGTCTCATCTGATCAGAGTACCTTCTTCCATATGTTTGGGGAGTCTCCCACATGCCTTTTGGCAACCACAAAATGTGTTTGCTTATTTCTTTCTTGAAGCAACTGCTTTTTTCTGGCCACTCTTCCGTAAAGCCCAGCTCTTTGGAGTGTACGGCTTATAGTGGTCCTATGGACATGTACTCCAATCTCCGCTGTGGAGCTTTGCAGCTCCTTCAGGGTTATCGTTGGTCTCTTTGTTGCCTCTATGATTAATGCCCTCCTTGCTTGGTCCGTGAGTTTTGGTGGGCGGCCCTCTCTTGGCAGGTTTGTTGTGGTGCCATATTCTTTCCATTTTTTTTATAATGGATTTAATGGTGCTCCGTGGGATGTTCAAAGTTTCTGATATTTTTTTATAACCCAACCCTGATCTGTACATCTCCACAACTTTGTCCCTGACCTGTTTGGAGAGCCACTTGGTTTTAATGGTGCGGCTTGCTTGGTGGTGCCCCTTGCTTGGTGGAGTTGCAGACACTGGGGCCTTTCAGAACAGGTGTATATACATACTGAGATCATGTGACACTTAGATTGCACACAGGTGGACTTTATTTAACTTATTATGTGACTTCTGAAGGTAATTGGTTTCACCTGATGTTATTTAGGGGCTTCATAGCAAAGGGGGTGAATATATATGCACGCACCACTTTTCCGTTATTAATTTTTTAGAATTCTTTGAATCAACATCTTTTTTTCATTTCACTTCACCAATTTTGACTATTTTGTGTATGTCCATTACATGAAATCCAAATAAAAATTCATTTAAATTACAGGTTGTAAAATAGGAAAAACGCCAAGGGGGGATGAATACTTTTGCAAGGCACTGAAAGTAAATCTCTGTATTTCATACTACTGTAATCTACTGTAATATAATCTAGTTATGGTATCAAAGCAAGTACATTTATTGTATTATACTGTACAAAAGTAAATGCCACCATAATCTGAATGAATGAAATTCATTGAGGGGAGGGGGGTTTGTATTTCACAGTATTTTACTGTAATTACAAGAGATTGGTGCAAGCAGGGTGGCTGTTAGATAATGTGTTTACACATTACAGCATATCAATGAATATTTGGTGTTATATATCACTTGCACTTGTAGAGTAGGGGTTCCCAACCTTTCTTCCCCAGGGCCCCCCTTTTTTCACATTTGAAAAATGCCACGAAACACAACAATTCTTTCCCTGCCCACAATATTTTCCCACAATGCGCCATAACTTACAGTATGCTGCAATAAAAAATGTCAGAGTATTTTACTGTTAATATCCAAATTACCGTATAAATTACAGTTTTCCATTACAGTGTGGGCACCAGAGGATTCCAATGCTGCAGATACAACTTGCCTCACGAATGGAACCCTAGGGCTCTGGTCAAAAGTAGTGCACTATCTAGGTAATAGGGTGTCATTTGGGATTCAGGTACAGTCACTTTCAATAGCCATGTAAAAATTCAGCACAGCAGTCTCACATCATCATACCCCTCAGACTCTAAGCAGCAGCACTTCTAACACGTTATAAATATAGCCCGTCTTGAGGTTTCCCCTGACAGTGCCATCTAGCATCTGGGATGTTCACAGACATGTTTCTGGTTTCATTATCACTAACCTTAACCCCTAACTCCTAGCCTAGCTAAAATTAGCCACCTAGCTAACGTTAGCCACAACATATTGTAATTCATAACATATTGTACGAATTGTAATTCATAACATATTGTACGAATTGTAATTCATAACATATTGTACGAATATTGTAATTCATAACATATAATTCGAAATGGATGATGGACATCCATAAATGAATACTGTACATACCATAAGAAACTTAACATATCATACTAATTGGAGTGTCCTGGATTTACGTTTACAATGTTACGTCTACCCTACCCAGAGACATTTTGATTTCTATATAGGCTATTGTTAAAAAAGAGGAGTCTAAGTTTGTAACATTGCTAAAGTTGTTTATCAACTAAAAAATGTGAGCGCAACTGAGCTAGTTAAAATCAAATCAAATTTGGCACATTTTTATTTTACCAGGCAAGTCAGTTATGAACAAATTCTTATTTACAATGACAGCCTACACCGGCCAAACCCGGACGACGCTTGGCCAATTGTGCACTGCCCTATGGGACTCCCAATCACGGCCGGTTGTGATACAGCCTGGAATCGAACCAGGGGGTCTGTAATGACGCCTCAAGCACTGAGATGCAGTGCCTTAGACCGCTGCGTCACTCGGTAGCCCATGCTTCGAATACAACAGGTGTAGCCCTTACAGTGAAATGCTTACTTACAAGCCCTTAACCAACAATGCAAAAAAAAAATGTTTTGTTACAACTGAAGTATCTGATCATCAATAGATTAGAGAAAAAGCTATTAGTTTTTTAACACAGCAGCCGCATTTCATCAGTTAGGTCCTTGTTTAATAGCCTATGACATGTTGTTGTAATGTTGAAACTTCTTACGACAATAGAGTGTGATTGCGGCTCGCAATTCGCCGTTCCTGCATGTGGGCATTCCCGCGGGAAAACAGTGCTCGACAGGCGAAGGCGAAGGACACTGTCTACCATTGACATATCAAGCTCTTCTTCTGTGGGGTTTATCGGCGGTTGGCATCCAATGTTATGGTGCATTACCGCCACCTACTGTACTGGACTGCCCCTGCCTCCTGCCTGTGTAGCGGAGTCCTAGTTTAAAAATGGCCAATAGAAGTATAAAGAGGGGTTCCTGCAGATTGAGGAATGCCCATATGCAATAACGCCCCAAATTGCAGGCCACAAATTCACCCTTCTCTCTTACAATAGCCTACTTCAAAACCAAATGGTACATAGTCACAAAAATAGATAGGGTGTTTGTTAAATTATCTTATATTTTAATATTTTATGAATGGAGTGAATTTGGAGCGGCAGTTGTTTTTCCTGTGAGTGCTGAGCGTTTTTTAGCGGAATGGGGGAAAGGACATTGAGCGCTGGTGCTGTCCGTGAGCAATGAGTGGGATTTCCAACTGTTCAACTCTGATCACATACTCTGGAAGCAATCTCAGACCTGTTGCTTAGATAAACTGTCACGGAATCTGCCGAGGCTGCTCCTCCTCCTTGCTCGGGCAGGTTTCGGCGGTCGTCGTCCCCCGGAGTACTAGCTGCCATCGTTGTATGTTTCATGTTCGTTTGGTTTTGTCTTGATGTTGTACACCTGTTTCTAGTTAGTGCTCATTAGTGTCCTATTTAGTTCTCGTTGTGTGTGTCAGGTGTTGTGTGTGATTACGCTTCTGTTTGGTGTTCTGTGCTACGTGTTTCCCTCCGTTGTTTTGGAGAGGTTTTCGCACATGTTAGTGCGCCTTTTGTTTGATGCCTGTGTGCGCCTTTATTTCGCCTCCGGGCCTGTTGTGCTCGTGTACTACGTGAATATTTCACTAAAGTCTTTTGGACTTTGTTTCTGCGTCCTGCGCTTGATTCCTGCACCACACCCACCTTCAGCACTCGTGACATAAACCAAATACTAGTGTACATGCCTCTCTGCTCTAATGCTCTTATTGTTGTTGAATGAAACAGTGTTATCAAAGTGAAAGTATATATCAATGTCCCCGTTTTTTTCTCAGCCAACCATTAACATAATTCACAATAAACAATAAATTGTGTGATTCCTAGGGCCGCTTCAGGATGATATGTCTGGGTGGGCAGCCAGACATTTTCTGTCTGTTTCAAAGCTTTCTTACTGCTATTTTAACCGTTTAACATGATTCTGGCATAATCAATTGGGTGGGCAACATAGGATTTTGGGTTGGCAATGCCCAAGCCACAGTTATGTTTTCTCATTCCCCGGATGCACTCCACCACACTCATTAATATAATATTCTGCCCTGTTTATCAAAAGTGTTGGAAAAACTTGTCAATAATCAACTGACTGGCTTTCTTGATGTCTAAAGTATTCTCTCTGGTATGCAATCTGGTTTCCACTCAGGTTATGGATGTGTCACTGCAACCTTAAAGGTCCTTAATGATGTCACCAGTGCCCTCTAAGCAATGTTGTGCTGCTATTGATACGGTAGACAATTCCATTCTTGTGGGCCAACTAAGGAGTATTGGTGTCTCTTAGGGGTCTTTGGCCTGGTTTGCTAACTACGTCTCTCAAAGAGTGGAGTGTATAAAGTCAGAACATCTGCTGTCTCAGCCACTGCCTGTCACCAAGAGAGTACCCCAAGGCTCGATCCTAGGCCCCACGCTCTTCTCAATTTACATCAACAACATAGCTCAGGTAGTAGGATGCTCTCTCATCCATTTACATGAAGATGATACAGTCTTATACTCAGCTGGCCCCTCCCCGGATTTTGTGTTAAATGCTCTACTACAAAGCTTTCTAAGTGTCCAACAAGCTTTCTCTGCCCTTAACCTTGTTCTGAATACCTCCAAAACAAAGGTAATGCGGTTTGGTAAGAAGAATGCCCCTCTCCCTACCGGTGTGATTACTACCTCTGAGGGTTTAGAGCTTGAGGTATTCAACTCATACAAGTACTTGGGAGTATGGCTAGATGGTACACTATCCTTCTCTCAGCACATATCAAAGCTGCAGGCTAACGTTAAATCTAGACTTGGTTTCCTCTGTCGTAATCACTCCTCTTTCACCCCAGCTGCCAAACTAACCCTGATTCAGATGACCATCCTTCCAATGCTAGATTACGGGCACGTAATTTATAGATAAGCAGGTTAGGGTGCTCTCGAGTGGCTAGATGTTCTTTACCATTCGGCCATCAGATTTGCCACCAATGCTCCTTATAGGACACATCACTGCACTCTACACTCCTCTGTAAACTGGTCATATCTGTATACCCATCACAAGACCCACTGGTTGATGCTTATTTAGAAAACCCTCTTAGGCCTCACTCCCCCTTATCTGAGACACATACTGCAGCCCTCAGCCTCCACATACAACACCCATTCTGTCAGTCACATTCTGTTAAAGTTCCCCAAAGCACACACATCCCTGGGTCGCTCCTCTTTTCAGTTTGCTGCAGCTAGCAACTGGATTGAGCTTCAAAAAACATTCAAACTGGACAGCTTTATCTCCATATCTTCATTCAAAGACTCAATCAAGAACACTCTTACTGACAGTTGTGGCTGCTTTGCGTGATGAATTTTTACCTCTACCTTCTTGCCTTCGTGGGGTTGTCTGTGCCCAATAATGTTTGTACCATGTTTTGTGCTGCTACCATGTTGTGCTGCTGCCATGTTGTGTCGCCATGTGGTATTGCTACCATGCTGTGTTTCTGTTATTTTATTTTTTATTTTTTATTTTTGGGGGTAGATCAGCTTTAATATTGCAGATAGATTGTAACTTCCATCAATGTAATTGCCTGCATCACTTCCAATCCCCCATATGTATTTTTTCCTCGCAAATATATATATACACACACTACCGTTCAAAAGTTTGGGGTCACTTAGAAATGTCCTTGTTTTCCATGAAAACATACATGAAATGAGTTTGAATAGGAAATATAGCAAAATGAATAGGAAATGTAGTCATTGACAAGGTTAGAAATAATGATCTTTAATTGAAATAATAATTGTGTCCTTCAAACTTTGCTTTTGTCAAAGAATCCTCCATTTGCAGCAATTACAGCCTTGCAGACCTTTGGCATTCTAGTTGTCAATTTGTTGAGGTAATCTGAAGAGATTTCACCCCATGCTTCCTGAAGCACCTCCCACAAGTATGTCAACTTCTGAAGCTGAAATAAATCAGTGTACATATACAGTATCTACATTTTTGTAAATATTTGAGTATATCTTTTCACTGAAGAAATGACACTTTGCTACAATGTAAAGTAGTGAGTGTACAGCTTGTATAACAGTGTACATTTGCTGTCCCCTCAAAATAACACAGCACACAGCCATTAATGTCTAAACCGCTGGCAACAAAAGTGAGTACACCCCCTAAGTGAAAATGTCCAAATTGGGCCCAAAGTGTCAATATTTTGTGTGGCCACCATCATTTTCCAGCACTGCCTTAACCCTCTTGGGCATGGAGTTCGCCAGAGCTTCACAGGTTGCCACTGGAGTCCTCTTCCACTCCTCCATGACGACATCACGGAGCTGGTGGATGTTAGAGACCTTGCACTCTTCCACCTTCCGTTTGAGGATGCCCCACAGATGCTCAATAGGGTTTAGGTCTGGAGACATGCTTGGCCAGTCCATCATCTTTACCCTCAGCTTCTTTAGCAAGGCAGTGGTAGTCTTGGAGGTGTGTTTGGGGTCGTTATCATGTTGGAATACTGCCCTGCGGACCAGTCTCCGAAGGGAAGGGATCATGCCCTGCTTCAGTATGTCACAGTACATGTTGGCATTCATGGTTCCCTCAATGAACTGTAACTCCCCAGTGCCGGCAGCACTCATGCAGCCCCAGACCATGACACTCCCACCACCATGCTTGTACTCCTCACCTAGTTGCCGCCACACACGCTTGACACCATCTGAACCAAATAAGTTTATCTTGGTCTCATCAGACCACAGGACATGGTTCCAGTAATCCATGTCCTTAGTCTGCTTGTCTTCAGCAAACTGTTTGCGGGCTTTCTTGTGCATCATCTTTAGAAGAGGCTTCCTTCTGGGACGACAGCCATGCAGACCAATTTGATGCAGTGTGCGGCGTATGGTCTGAGCACTGACAGGCTGACCCCCCACCCCTTCAACCTCTGCAGCAATGCTGGCAGCACTCATATGTCTATTTCCCAAAGACATCCTCTGGATATGACGCTGAGCACGTGCACTCAACTTCTTTGGTCGACCATGGTGAGGCCTGTTCTGAGTGGAACCTGTCCTGTTAAAGCTGTAATGCATCCTGATGTCTTTGCTTGCTGGGTCAGTAGGGCACCTCAGAGACAACTACAGGTCTTGACAGGTGGTCATGTAGTCAGCAACCATCTTCTGGTAGACAGACTGCTCACTTTGAACAAGCAGGAGATGCTGCTCTTGTTTTTTCAGATTGGCAGATCTGAAGACCTGATAGTTGTTCCTCTTGCACTGCCAGCACAGGTCTGTCCTGGGCTTAGTGCTTGAGACGTGGGGTAGCAATTGTCACCACAGAGTCTTGAAGGAAGACAGCCCGACTGCACGTACCTCTGGAAAATACACAAATAATGTAAGATCAATAAAAATAGTGCCAATCATGTTGCCGGTAAATGCAATAATAAAAAAGGGTTTGTTTATGCTTTACATACTTTACAAGTGTTGTCATTGATTCCTTGTAGAGACGCCACACCGCTATTTTTGTCACATGAGATGGCAGCAGCTTTCCACCAAAGTGTTTGTGTCCTGGGTGGCGTCCTGGTAATACTATTGCATTATCCTCTGCATAGTTGTTGATGAAGTTCATAACTCGCTGCAAGTCCTCATGCTTCAGGTGTAACCTGCGCTTGCTTGGGCCATCTATTTTTGAATTAGACCATTCTTCTTGTATGACTTGTGGAGGAGAGTCAGGCGTGTTCTATTGATGCTGAAAAACAAATTCCAGTTACAAATATTTTAGCAATAAAAGATGAGGCTTACCCAGACACAATTCTCTAAATTGACATCTAGCTAAGTGGATGGGTCTCTATTGTCTAGACCTGTTCACATGTTCATGAAATACAATAGATGGGCGTAATCACCCCCAGACACACCTGGCTAACTTGATGGGTCATGTAATCATTGGGCAAAGTGGAGTCTTTTGTTTAGATATGTAAATTAGCTAGATAGCTAGCTAGCAAAACAATGAACCATTATCCCAATCTATACAGTACTAGGAATACAAACCAATTGCCATAGCTAGCCACGACGCATGAAATGCTGTAGTATGAATCTGCAGGTAGCTAAAGCTAACCAACTAGGTTCCATTTTAGCTATCTAGCTAACATTAGGCTATAACTAGCAATGCAAATGATTTTTTTGAGATATATATAATATTACTAAGCAGATCATGTAATCATCTGGCGAAGTGGAGTCTTTTGTTTAGACATGTAAATTAGCTAGCTAGCTAGTTAAACAATGAAAAATTATCCCAACCAATACAGTACTAGCAATACAAACCGATTGTCATAGCTAGCCACCATGCATGAAATGCTGTAGTATGCTGAAATAATAGATCCCAGAAATGACTATATGCACAAAACGCTTATTTCTCTCAAATGTTTTGCACAAATATGTTTACATCGCTGTTAGTGAGCATTTCACCTTTGCCAAGATGATCCATCCACCTGACAGGTGTGGCATATCAAGAAGCTGATTAAAGAGCATGATCATTACATAGGTGCACCTTGTGCTGGAGACAAGAAAAGGCCACTAAAATGTGCAGTTTTGTCACACAACACAATGCTACAGATGTCTCAAGTTTTAAGGGAGAGTGCAATTGGCATGTTGACTGCAGGAATGTCCACCAGAGCTGTTGCCAGAGAATTTAATGTTCATTTCTCTACCATAAGCCACCTCCTCACCAGGGTCTTGATCTGACTGTAGTTCGGCATCGTAACCGACTTCAGTGGACAAATGCTCACCTTCGATGGCCACTGGCACGCTGGAGAAGTGTGCTTTTCACAGATTAATCCCGGTTTACACTGTACCGGGCAGATGGCAGACAGCGTGTATGAGGTTGTGTGGGTGAGCGGTTTGCTGATGTCAACGTTGTGAACACCCCATGGTGGTGGTGGGGTTATGGTATGAGCAGGCATAAGCTACGGACAACGAACACGATTGCATTTTATTGATGGCAATTTCAATGCACATAGTTACCGTGACGAGATCCTGAGGGCCATTGTCGTGCCATTCATCCGCCGCCCTCACCTCATGTTTCAGCATGATAATGCACAGCCCCATGTCGCGAGGATCTGTACACAATTCCTGGAAGCTGAAAATGTCCCAGTTCTTCCATTGCCTGCAAACTCACCATAAATGTCATCCATTGAGCATGTTTGGGATGCTCTGGATCGACGTGTACGACAGTGTGTTCCAGTACCTGCCAATATCCAGCAACTTCGCACAGCCATTGAAGAGGAGTGGGACAACATTCTACAGGCCACAATCAACAGCCTGATCAACAGCCTGATGCAAGAGGCAAATGGTGTTCACACCAGATACTGACTGGTTTTCTGATCCACGCCTCTATCTTTTTTTAAAGGTATCTGTGACCAACAGATGCATTTCTGTATTTCCAGTCATGTGAAATCCATAGATTAGGGCCTAATTATTTTATTCAATTAACTGATTTCTTTATTTGAACTGTAACTCAGTAAAATTGTTGAAATTGTTGCATATGGCGTTTATATTTTGTTCAATACTATCAGTTGAACATCATCATTGTCATCAACCCCGTATCCATCTTCCTTTCCTCCCTTCTCCCGCATTTTGAGAAAGGGGAAAGCAGAGATGACATGAGGAATCACCCAATTACAATTGAGGGTCACCCAGGGTTCGCAATCGGCATTCCTGATGCTGCTTTGAGATGGAACAATGTAGTAGTGTCACCTGTCATGTGTACTGTAGCTAACTGCCTTTATGGAAATTCGAAGTAAGCTTTATTTAAAAATGGCTTTTCAATGGCTGTATTGTTAAGTGGGTTATTTTGTAAAAAAACATATACATATTATTAGTGTAATCATGTATTATTATTATTATGAAAGAATATGAAATGATGTCAACACCAGGTTATGAAGGTTTTTCATTCCACATTCACAAATGTTTCCAAATTACCATGACTCTCTGTTGCTATGTATGGAGGCATATAGCTGTCGATGTAATTTGCATGTCATTGTCTTCACGCAGTCAGAAGCGCTGTTCACAAGTGTCACCGCAGAGAACAAGTCCATATCTTCGGCCTGTAGTAGTCTGTTAGGCGGCTCGAAAAGTGACAACAGTTTCATAACAAGGTGCGCAATGAAAAGAAAACTGCGCTGCGTAATGGCACGAAGCAGCCCGGTAGCCTCGACGCGCACCTCCGCTCCAAGGCCTCGTGTGTTTTCCACCTCGGTCAGTAATGTGGATATGTCGTGAAAACTCTTCACCACAACTTTGACCGTTGTCAAGTGGCCAGTCCATCTCTGGTTCAAGAGACGTTTCAGGGTATCGCCTTTGTACAGAATAGCCACGGTTGGCTTCCTGATGAAGTTGTACAGCATGTTGCATACTCCAAAAAAATAATCGACAGCTGCTTCACTGGACATGGCATGAATCACAACCAGATGAAGTTGGTGATTAAAGCAGTGAATATATGGTATGTTATGATCCAGCTTGTTTTGGAGCAATTTCTGCACACCACCATGCCTGCCAGACATGAGTGATGCGCCATCATAAACTTGACTCAGGATTTTGTCCGTGCTGAGTCCGGCGCTGGTGAGCTCATCAATGATGACACCTGTCAGAGCCTCTGCATCACTTTTCTCAGATGTGGCCATTACCAAGAGGCGCTCACACAGACCATAGTGTTTGTCAACAAAACGCACAACTACAGATATGTTTTCTTGGCTTAAAGGATCCCGTGTGACATCCACTTTAATACCAGCTATCGCCGACTTGTCTCACTATCTCCTCTGTCACGAGATTGCTCATCATTTCGAGAATCTCGTTTTGTATCTGTGGGCTGGTATAGCGTGCATTCTGTGGGATTGTTTTTGTAATCCGTGTCAGTTCAGGATCTTTGCGCATGGTGTACTCAAAGAGAGACAAAAACAGCCCCATTGAGCAATTATCATCTAGCACACTGGCAAAACCAGCATTATCTCCACGTAACGGCAATTGATTCACCACTAAAAACTCCAGCATATCAATTACAGCTGACATGTAGTATCTGTTGCGAGCCAGTTGCTCTAAATTTAAGAGTGGAAATCTCTTTTCCTGTCTCTCTACGTTTTTCTGAATCTCTCCACATTGCTTCACAGGCTAACTGTTCTTTTGAAGCTGCATGCTTATTTAAGCCCTTGCCTGTTCCAATTGCATGCTTCCAATCATTACATCCCTTAATGGAGAAGTTCGCGTCCGATGATACAGATTTGAATTTCCTGCACGCATAACAAAATGCGGAGTCCTTTTCCACCGAGTACTCAAGCCAGTCCCTGTTCAAATACCAGCTAGAGCAGGGGTGTCAAACGTACGGCCCGCGGGCCGGATCAGGCCCGCAAACGGGTTTAATCCGGCCCGCGAGATGATTTAAAAAATAAAATTTAAATATTTTTTAAGTATAAAAATGCGCTGCAATTTTTCAATAAAATAAACTGCTGTTCCAATTTCGTCCACTGGATGGCGCAATAGCAATTGTGTTAAGCAAGCAAACTGTTTATACCGGGGCAGAGCAAGTAGGTCAAGCACGTGCAGCCAATGAGCTACTTTATTTTGCCCGCGATATTTATTACGGCTTCTACTTTTAACATTATGTGCTTTGGCACCCTCATTGCCCCAATATGTCTCTGTCAAAAAAGTGAAAAGTGGACGCAGAGTGCAGAGTGTTCCAAGAAAAATGGTCATCCTATTTAATCACGGAATTGAATGGGAAAGCTGTATGTTTGGTGTGTTCAGAGCATGTTGCAGTGCTGAAAGAATATAACCTTCGTCGCCACTATGTGAGTCTTCATGCCGACAAATATGACAACTTTCAAGGACAGCGGAGATGAGAGAAGGTGAATGAACTGTTGGCGGGTCTGAAGAAACAGCAGTCTGTGTTTACTCACAGCCGAGACATCAGTGACGCTGCAGTGAAAGCTAGCTACCTCATTGCTAATGAAATCGCAGTGGCTTCAAAACCATTTAGTGAGGGTGAATTTGTAAAAACATGCATGATGAAGGCAGCTGAGATTTGGTGCCCTGAAAAGCGGCAGGCTTTTGCAAATATCAGCCTGACAAGAAACACAGTTGCAGACAGGATTTCCGATCTTTCAGTGGATTTGGACAGCCAGTTGAAGCAAAAAGTAAAGTCATTTATTGCGTTTTCGGTTGCAATTGATGAAAGCACGGACATTACAGATGTTGCACAACTGGCCATTTTTTCATCCGCGGAGTTGATGACACATTGACCGTCACCGAGGAGTTCGTGGAGTTGGTGCCGATGACAGATACAACGACAGCAGCTGATATTTTTACCGCACTGGTCGGCGCGCTGATCAGGGTCGGAGTGGACTGGTCCCGCGCTGTCAGCCTGGCTACAGAAGGTGCGCCCTCAATGATCGGGAAAAAAGCAGGCGTTGTGACAAAGTTCAGAGAGAAAGTGCAATCTGCAAATGGAGGACGTGATTTTTTGACTTTTCACTGTATTTTGCACCAGGAGGCTTTGTGTTGCAAGTCATTAAAGATGGATAACGTCATGAAGGTGGTCATCCAAACTGTTAATTTCATCCGATCCAGAAGCCTGAATCACCGTCAGTTTGACAGCCTTCTCAGAGAGAAAGACCACATCTATGGCCTGCCATACCACACTGAGGTAAGATGGTTAAGCCGAGGTGCTGTGCTGAGGCGTTTCTTTGATTTACGAGAAGAAATTGAACAGTTCATGGAAGAAAATGGCAAACCAGTGTTAGAATTTCATTCCGCAGAATGGATGCCGGACCTTGCATTTATGGTGGATGTTACAGAGCACCTGAATAACTTGAACAAACAGCTGCAAGGGCGCAACAAAGTTGTCACGCAGTATTATGACAGCATACGTTCTTTCAAGTTGAAGCTGTCATTGTGGGAGACGCAACTTGCCGGTGGTGATGCAGCTCACTTCCCCTGTCTGAAAAATGTGTGCGCGACCCAACATGTGGCAGACATGAAGCGGTTCAAAGATAAAATAACTGGACTGTTACGGGAGTTTGAGCAACGCTTTCAGATTTATGTTTATATGTTTTTATGTTGATGTGCTATTGTTTTTAATTGATTTTATTTTATTTGTATATTTAACCTATTCTTGACTCTGTGGTTCTTGCACTTGTTTGGGGAACAGGATTTCATTATTTTTATCTACATTTCTGCCTGAGAAATGACACCCTGATATAGTTCTGTGATCTGTGAAACAGTTCTGTTAATCACTGAGGCATTGTGTGTTTGTGTGTTCTTTTTCTTTAAAATTTTCAAATAAACTTGACGTGTTTTATGATTAATAGTGATGTTGTGCTTGTACTATTTTGGACACACTGTCCTCAGGCTCCAGCTTTATGTTGTATGTTGATCGTATTAAAACAAAGAAAACAATCTGAAGTTGTTGTTTTTAAGTTATATATACCATGATTTTTCCGGTCCGGCCCACTTGGGAATAGATTTTCCTCCATGTGGCCCCTGAGCTAAAATGAGTTTGACACCCCTGAGCTAGAGGAAAATGATCGTTTTTTTTAACCAAACATTTTGACTGAATATTTCCTCAACACAACCTGTTTGGGTTTGTCCATGCCGAGGTCACTCATACCCACTGATTCAACAGGCAGTTGTGGCCCAAATGCTGCCCCGGACTCCACGGAGCTACTAGCATCAGGCTCAGACTGTCGTCCAGGGTCTCCTTCTCCAACTACAACATCAGGAAGCGTCGGTGTCGTATCCAATTTGGCAGAGGAGACTGTTGGTGGGCTTTTCAACCACTTACGGATATATATGACGAACTGAAGCGAGTAAGCCGGCGAAAACTCATCCAGCTTTCAAAAATGCGCGGTAACTGTTGAGCGGCTACACTGACGTAGGCTACGTCACGTACGTAGCCTAACTTTCTTTTTATTAAGGCCGTGATAGGCTGTTGCAGTGTAGATTCCCATCAATCAAACAAAATCACACCATTGTTTCTTTATATTTTTTATGTTTTAATGATAAAGAATGCAACATTAATGCAACACAAAATTAGCAACTATTATAATATATATATATATATATATATATATTTTTTTTTACATTTACATTTACATTTACGTCATTTAGCAGACGCTCTTATCCAGAGCGACTTACAAAATTGGTGCATTCACCTTACAGCCAGTGGATAACCACTTTACAACCATTTTATTTTTTTATTTTTTTGTGGGGTGAGGTAAGGGGGGGGTAGAAGGATTACTTTATCCTAACCCAGGTATTCCTTAAAGAGGTGGGGTTTCAAGTGTTGTTCCACCATTGGGGTGCGAGAGCAGCGAACAGTTTTGACTGGGCTGAGCGGGAACTGTGCTTCCACAGAGGTAGGGGGGCCAGCAGGCCAGAGGTGGATGAACGCAATGCCCTCGTTTGGGTGTAGGGACTGATCAGAGCCTGAAGGTACGGAGGTGCCTTCACAGCTCCGTAGGCAAGCACCATGGTCTTGTAGCAGATGCGAGCTTCAACTGGAAGCCAGTGGAGTGTGCGGAGGAGCGGGGTGACGTGAGAGAACTTGGGAAGGTTGAACACCAGACGGGCTGCGGCATTCTGGATGAGTTGTAGGGGTTTAATGGCACAGGCAGGGAGCCCAGCCAACAGCGAGTTGCAGTAATCCAGACGGGAGATGACAAGTGCCTGGATTAGGACCTGTGCCGCTTCCTGTGTAAGGCAGGGTCGTACTCTCCAAATGTAGTAGAGCATGAACCTACAGGATCTGGTCACCGCCTTGATGTTAGCGGAGAACGACAGGGTGTTGTCCAGGGTCACGCCAAGGCTTTTTGCACTCTGGGAGGAGGACACAACAGAGTTGTCAACCGTGATGGCGAGATCATGGAACAGGCAGTCCTTCCCCGGGAGGTTCAGCTTGACGTGGTGATCCGTCATCCACACTGATATGTCTGCCAAACATGCAGAGATGCGATTCGCAACCTGGTTATCAGAAGGGGGAAAGGAGAAGATTAGTTTTGTTTCGTCTGCGTAGCAATGATAGGAGAGGCCATGTGAGGATATGACAGAGCCAAGTGACTTGGTGTATAGCGAGAATAGAAGGGGGCCTAGAACTGAGCCCTGGGGGACACCAGTGGTGAGAGCACGTGGTGCGGAGACAGATTCTTGCCACACCACTTGGTAGGAGCGACCTGTCAGGTAGGACGCAATCCAAGAGTGAGCCGCGCCGGAGATGCCCAACTCGGAGAGGGTGGAGAGGAGGATCTGATGGTTCACAGTATCAAAGGCAGCAGACAGGTCTAGAAGGACAAGAGCAGAGGAAAGAGAGTTAGCTTTGGCAGTGCGGAGAGCCTCCGTGACACAGAGAAGAGCAGTCTCAGTTGAATGACCAGTCTTGAAACCTGACTGGTTTGGATCAAGAAGGTCATTCTGAGAGAGATAGCAAGAGAGTTGGCTAAAGACGGCACGCTCAAGAGTTTTGGAGAGAAAAGAAAGAAGGGAGACTAGTCTGTAGTTGTTGACATCGGAGGGATCGAGTGTAGGTTTTTTTGAGAAGGGGGTGCAACTCTCGCTCTCTTGAAGACGGAAGGGACATAGCCAGCGGTCAAGGATGAGTTGATGAGCGAGGTGAGGTAAGGGAGAAGGTCTCCGGAAATGGTCTGGAGAAGAGAGGAGGGGATAGGGTCAAGCGGGCAGGTTGTAGGGGCGGCCGGCCGTCACAAGTCGCAAGATTTCATCTGGAGAGAGAGGGGAGAAAGAAGTCAAAGCATAGGGTAGGGCAGTGTGAGCAGGACCAGCAGTGTCATTTGACTTAACAAACGAGGATCGGATTTCGTCAACCTTCTTTTCAAAATGGATTCAGCAGGGAGGTGAAGGTGGTAAAGAGCTTCCTAGGGTTAGAGGCAGATGCTTGGAATTTAGAGTAGTAGAAAGTGGCTTTAGCAGCAGAAACAGAGGAAGAAAATGTAGAGAGGAGGGAGTGAAAAGATGCCAAACCCGCAGGGAGTCTAGTTTTCCTCCATTTCCGCTCGGCTGCCCGGAGCCCTGTTCTGTGAGCTCGCAATAAGTCGTCATGCCATGGAGCAGGAGGGGAGGACCGAGCCGGCCGGGAGGATAGGGGACATAGAGAGTCAAAGGATGCAGAAAGGGAGGAGAGGAGGGTTGAGGAGGCAGAATCAGGAGATTGGAGGGAGAAGGATTGAGCAGAGGGAAGAGATGATAGGATGGAGGAGGAGAGAGTAGTGGGAGAGAGAGAGGGAAGGTTGCGACGACGCATTACCATCTGAGTAGGGACAGAGTGAGTAGTGTTGGAGGAGAGCGAGAGAGAAAAGGATACAAAGTAGTGGTCGGAGACATGGAGGGGAGTTGCAGTGAGATTAGTAGAAGAACAGCATCTAGTAAAGATGAGGTCAAGCGTATTGCCTGCCTTGTGAGTAGGGGGGGACGGTGAGAGGGTGAGGTCAAAAGAGGAGAGGAGTGGAAAGAAGGAGGCAGAGAGAAATGCATCAAAGGTTGACGTAGGGAGGTTAAAGTCACCCAGAACTGTGAGGGGTGAGCCATCCTCAGGAAAGGAACTTATCAAGGCGTCAAGCTCATTGATGAACTCTCCAAGGGAACCTGGAGGGCGATAAATGATAAGGATGTTAAGCTTGAATGGGCTAGTGACTGTGACAGCATGAAATTCAAATGAGGAGATAGACAGATGGGTCAGGGGAAAAAGAGAGAATGTCCACTTGGGAGAGATGAGGATTCCTGTGCCACCACCCCGCTGACCAGATGCTCTCGGGGTATGCAAGAACACATGGTCAGACGAGGAGAGAGCAGTAGGAGTAGCAGTGTTTTCAGTGGTAATCCATGTTTCCGTCAGCGCCAAGAAGTCGAGGAACTGGAGGGTAGCATAGGCTGAGATGAACTCTGCCCTATTGGCCGCAGAACGGCAGTTCCAGATGCTGCCGGAGACCTGGAACTCCATGTGGGTCGTGCGCGCAGGAACCACCAGGTTAGAGTGGCAGCAGCCACGCGGTGTGAGGCGTTTGTATAGCCTGTGCGGAGAGGAGAGAACAGGGATAGACAGACGCATAGTTGACAGGCTACAGAAAATGGCTATAATAATGCAAAGGAGATCGGAATGAAATGAACTAAACATCTGGGAAAGCGAGAGAGCGGGGCCTCCTTCACTTACGTTTCACTGAAATATAACTCTCCCAACTTCCACCTCAGAAAGATCCACCTCACTTTTTAAGAGATCTGTGCCTCAAGTGGGGGTTGCCAAGCATTTTTGGGGGCGGGCCCGGCCCCCTATGGCCCGCCCATAGCGACGGGTGTGGTCCTCTTAAGCACATTATTTCAATATTTCCTAGCTCTGAATTGACGCAGGTTACACTTTTGCAAAACTACTCGGTTAAAAATAAGAGCATGAATGACAATAAAGGTATGACTTTAATTATATGCATAATGATGTAGTAAACAACATCGCTCAGCGTGGGAACTTTTGGTGGGGGGGAAGTAGCCTTTATAAGTCTCCATGGTGGGTAAAGACCATCACTTCGTTGTCTTGTTGGGAATAGTAATAATTTGTGACAGTACGCATTGTATTAGTCTAAGAGTTGTTTTTCATTTTATTTCTCACATTAAAAAGACATTTGAGAAGGATTTGAGAAGCGAATTGCTTGCAGTTGTACATATGACGCACAGACACACTAAAGCTGTACAGTGTAGTTAGAAAAGACAGTTTACATTATTTGCAGATGTGTTCCCTTTTATTTACAAATCGAAAAATTTAACATTTGAAATGAATGTGGCAGAACAGTTAAGCCAAGAGTTCCTGTGGGAGTCTTCTCCTTCAGTCTTTTTGCCTCCTATGCCTCGTTTCCCATTAGATGGGATTTTCCCAATGCCAACTTCACCTGAGACAGCCGCTATCCAGTGTCATGTGTTGCTGAATTACAGATCTCGCTATCCCAATGTCGCTGCTGTCCATGGTGCTGAAATATCCAATCTCGGCTATTTGCATACATAGGACCATTCACACTTGACACCACACAAACAAGTTAATGCTTTTTCTCTCACACACTTTTGAACATTGTACAACCTGCAACAAGACACTGAAACAACACTTAATTTCAAGTTTGTTTCTTTCTGAATAAAGATGAAATCAATGTGTGGAAGGAGATTGGACAATGTATAGGCATTCCCTATAGCTGTTTTTGACTGGAGCATGATCCGATTGCTTTGTTTGAGCCAGAATGGAAATTTGGTCTGAGAAACGACGCCCATTATAGCATGACTATTTCAGAGAGAATTAACTTTATGTTATATGTAAAAATATAAATAAGGCAGTGTTTATATGACCCCCCTTTCAAACAGTCACTTATTTATCACTTTCTTGCAGATATACAGTGCATTCAGAAAGTATTCATACCCCTTAACTTATTCCACATGTTGTTTTCTTACAGCCTGAATTCAAAATGGATTCAATTATAATATTTTCTCTCACGCAGCTACACACAATACCCCATAATGACAAAGTGAAAACACGCTTTTGAAATTTCTGCAAATGTATTGGAAATTACATACAGAAATATCTCATTTACATAAGTATTCCCACCCCTGAGTCGATTAAAGCTGTGTCTTTCTGGGTAAATCTCCAAGAGCTTTGCACAACTGGATTGTAAAATATATGCAATATACATTATATAGACAGCCATTTTTTTTTTGCCATAGGTTTTCAAGCCGAATTAAGTCAAAACTGTAACTAAGCCACTCAGAAACATTCAATGTCGTCTTGGTAAGCAACTCCAGTGAATATTTGGCCTTGTGTTTTAGGTTATTGTCCTGCTGAAGAGGGAATTTGTCTCCCAGTGTTTGTTGGAAAGCAGACTGAACCAGGTTTTCCTCTAGGAATCTGCCTGTACTTAGCTCTATGCCGTTTATTTTTATCCTAAAAAAGTATCTAGTCCTTGCCAATGACATGCATACCCATAACATGATGCAGCCACCACCATGCTTGGAAATATGAAGAGTGGTACTCAGTGATGTGTTGTGTTGGATTTGCCCAAAACATTACGCTTTGTATTCAGGGCATGAAGTTCATTTCTTTGCCACATTATTTGCAGTTTTACTTTAGTGCCTGATTGCAAACACAATGCATGTACAGGTTTCCTTCTTTTACATTTACATTTTAGTCATTTAGCAGACGCTCTTATCCAGAGCGACTTACAGTTAGTGAGTGCATACTCTGTCAATTAGGTTAGTATTGTGGAGTAACTACAATGTTGATGATTCATCCTCAGTTTTCTCCTATCAAAGCATTAAACTTTCTAACTGTTTTAAAGTCACCATTGGCCTCATGGTGAAATCCCTGAGCGTTTTCCTTCCTCTCTGGCAGCTGAGTTAGGATGGACACCTGTATTTATGTGGTGACTGGGTGTATTGATACACCATCCAAAGCGTAATTAATACCTTCACCATGCTCAAAGGAATATTCAATGTCTGCTTTTTTTGTACCCATCTACCAAAAGGTGCCCTTTTTTGCGAGGCATTGGAAAACCTCCCTGGTCTTCATGGTTGAATCTATGTTTGAAATTCACTGCTCGACTGAGGGACCTAATAGATAATTGCATGTGTGGGGTACAGAGATTGTGTAGTCGTTCAAAAATCACTATTATTGCACACATAGTGAGTCCATCTAACTGATTATGTGACTTGTTAAGCACATTTTTACTCCTGAGCTTATTTAGGCTTGCCATAACAAAGGGTTGAAAACTAATTGATTAGATTACTAGATACTAGACTCTGTCAATATGTTTTTGGAAGTGGCTCTGCATTTCTTGCATACATATCATATTTATTTAAGGATTATGACGACTTTCTAAAAGGACAAAGCTGTTTCTGTGTGCTCCCTTGTCTCCACTGTCACTCACCACATCCCTCGATGCGTGCAAACAGAGCATCTATATTAGGGATGGGCAACTCCAGTCCTCGGGACCTGATTGGTGTTAAACTTTTTCCCCAGCCCCAGCTAACACGTTTGACTCTAATAATCAAGTACTCATGGGTTTCAGTTTAGAATGCAATAAGTTTAATCATCTGTGTTTGCTAGGGATGGGGAAAAAGTGTGACACCCCTCCGACCCCCAAGGACTGGAATTGTCCATCCCTGATCTATATGGTAGGACCAGTACCAGACCTGAATGAATGTGTCTGTTTTGAATATTCACGGAGACAGAATGATGTGGTTGATAGCAGAGACGTCATGCCCAAAGGGGGCACAGGGTCACTTGCCCCCTCAGATTTGTGATGTTTAAATTTGTCTTGTTATATTTTCTCTGTCATACTACTAACCATGAAGTTGGCTTTAGCTAGCCCAGATAGGATCCCATTCTCCCAACCTAATAACTACACTGAACAAAAATATTAACGCAATATGTAAAGTGTTGGTCCCATGTTTCATGAACTGAAATAAAAATCCCAGAAATGTTCCATTCGCACAAAAAGCTTATTTTTCTCAAATTGTGTACACAAATTTGTTTACATCCCTGTAAGCGAGCATTTCTCCTTTGCCAAGATAATCCATCCACCTGACAAATATGGCATATCAAGAAGCTGATTAAACAGCATGATAATTACACAGGTGCACCTTGTGCTGAGGACAATAAAATGCCACTCTAAAATGTGCAGTTTTGTCACACAACACAATGCACAGATGTTTCAAGTTTTGAGGCAGCGTGCAATTGGCTTACGGACTGCAGGAATGTCCACCAGAGCTGTTGCCAGATACGTTTATGTTTATTTCTCAACCATAAGCCAAGGCGGCTTTAGAGAATTTGGCAGTACTTCTAACTGGCCTCACGACTTCAGACCACTTGTAAAGCAGCGTATGGGCGAGTTGTTGGCTGATGTCAACGTTGTGAATGCTCCATGGTGGCAGTGGGGTTATGGTATGGGCAGGCATAAGCTAAGGACAATGAATACAATTGCATTTTATCGATGACAATTTGAATGCACAGAGATACCGTGGGATAGTGTACGTGCACAAAGTGAATTTGTAACATGTATATCATTCTTACTTGTTGTTCTTTATATTTACTACCATTGCCTATTGTAAGTTGCCTCTCTGTGTTTTACTGTGTTGTGTAATACTCCGCAGGTAGCATTATGCCATTAATACAGCCCTTCCTTTGTTAATAGCGTTGTTGCTCTACTTGTGCTATCAGTTATTGTGCATATTCATTACCCCTGTTATCTGTCCATTACAGGACCACTATCATTCCAATACCTTTCCATGTCCATTTCATCCGTGTGTGTCAATAAAGTATCCTTGAATGTAACTCTGAGGTTGCCTTATTCCCCTCTTACCGGGGGAGGTGAAAGCGCAACCTGGTCTCAGAACATTTCGTATTATTCTGTATGTACAAAGCTGTGATCAAGGCAAAGGGTGGCTACTTTGAAGAATCTCACATCTCAAACATATTTTGATATGTGTAACACGTTTTTGGTTACTACATGATGCCATATGTGTTATTTAATAGTTTTGATGTCTTCACTATTATTCTACAATGTAGAAAATACACAAGACACAGAGGAGGAGAAACTATCCAACACCCTGGGAGAGAGAACGAGTGACCTCAGTCGAACTCACAGCCAGAAAGATGGGTTAGATACAGGAGAGGAGGAGGTTACCCCGGATGCCATCACCCCTGCTCCTGTGAGCAAGGAATGAGAGGGGAAGCCTTCTAATCAGGCCAACGGGCAGGCGGAGCGAGAGGTCATAGTGATAGTGATTCACACCCAGAGAGAGACAGACAACCCATACAACCTCTTGGCTGAGATTAACCACACAGAGGTAGAGGCAGAGGGCCTTCAGGGCAAGCCAGTCAGCCTGCCTGCTCTGATCCTCAAGTCAATTGTATTTAAATTCATATTCATTAAAGATTTTTAGTCAAGACTTGAAAAGTGCCATTTATTTCAAATGATAATTATTCAGTGTCTGCAACCCTCAAGAACCAGGGTGAGTCTGGGTCGCCCTTTAACTGGGCAAACACAACTTGCATATCGTCATAGACTAGACCGAAACGTTAATCTTTTAACCTTGCTTAAATAAAACAATGCATTTTTAATAGTGAGCAAGAGTTTTCTATGATGATTAAAGTTTTTTTGTCGCGCCCTCCACTTTTTTGTCAAATAATACATCTAAAAAAAATGTAATAAGTTAATTATTAAAAGCATTAAAATTGCGATTGGGATGTTTCCCACTTATTTATACAACCTACTCCACAAAGTTTAGAGAAATGTTCTGAAATTAATTAAGAATTAAACAGAAGAAAATCAGAATTGAAGGCAACTATAATGCAAAGAATTTAATGGTCTATGGTTCAATCCTGTTTCTGGTCTAATGAATAATTAATATTGTTCCTCCTATTCCTTGTGGCAAGCGCAGCAGCACACTGCCCTCCAAAGCCTGCAAAAAAAACGCTGGACTGCCCCTTTCCTCGCCCTGCATGGAACATCCAGGGTCACGTCCTTGGTGACGTGTGGGGTGACGTCCAGGGTGACCACAGCAACATCCTCTGGAAAGGGACAAAAGCAGGACAGAATGTAAATAAATGCAAACCGTAGGTTCTAAACACTGGCCAGTTGAATGGGATCTTTTATTTCAGCTCATGAAACATGGGACCAACACTTGACATGTTATCATGATGAACGGCACCTGTCAGAGTGCTTTCTATAAGTCTTACTCACCTGCTTGGATGTCAGATGGCAGAGTGGCGTAGACGGCCACCATGAGAGGCTTTTCTTCAGGTGTGACGTCCACAACCTCCAAGAGTGAAGAAGCAGGGTATGCATCTGTGTTAGGGGTGAGGTCCACAAGCTCCAGGTGGGAAGAAGCAGGATCTGCCTCTGTGTTTGGGGTGATGTCCACAACCTCTAGGTGGGAAGAAGCCGGGTCTGCATCTGTGTTAGGGGTGATGTCCACAAACTCCAGGTGGGAAGAAGCAGGATCTGCCTCTGTGTTTGGGGTGATGTCCACAAGCTCCAGGTGGGAGGAAGCCGGGTCTGCCTCTGTGTTAGGGATGATGTCCACAACCTCCAGGTGGGAAGATGCTGGGTCTGCCTCTGTGTTAGTGATGATGTCCACAACCTCCAGGTGGGAAGAAGCTGGCTCTGCCTCTGTGTTAGGGTTGATGTCCACAACCTTCAGGTGGGAAGAAGCCGTCTCAGCCTCTGTGTTAGGGGTGATGTTCACAACCTCCAGGTGGGAAGAAGCCAGGTGTGCCTCTTTGTTAGAATTGATGTCCGCAATCTCTAGGTGGGAAGAAGCCGGGTCTGCCTCTGTGTTAGGGGTGATGTCCACAACCTCCAGGTGGGAAGAAGCCGGGTCTGTCTCTGTGTTAGGGGTGGTTTCCACAACCTCCTGATAGGAAGAAGCCGGGTCTAACTCTGTGTTAGGGGTGATGACCACAAACTTCAGGTGGGTAGAAGCCGTCTCAGCCTCTGTGTTAGGGGTGATGTCCACAAGCTCCTTGTGGGAAGAAGCCAGGTGTGCCTCTTTGTTAGGGGTGATGTCCACAACCTCCAGGTGGGAAGAAGCAAGGTGTGCCTCTTTGTTAGGGGTGATGTCCACAACCTCCAGGTGAGAAGAAGCCGGGTCTGCCTCTGTGTTAGGGGTGATGTCCACAACCTCCAGGTGGGAAGATGCTGGGTCTGCCTCTGAGTTATGGGTGATGTCAACAACCATACGGTGGGAAGAAGCAGGGTCTGACTCTGTGTTAGGGGTGATGTCCACAAACTTCAGGTGGGTAGAAGCCGTCTCAGCCTCTGTGTTAGGGGTGACGTTCACAACCTCCATGTGGGAAGAAGCCAGGTGTGCCTCTTTGTTAGGGTTGATGACCGCAATCTCTAGGTGGGAAGAACCCGGGTCTGCCTCTGTGTTTGGGGTGATGTCCACAAGCTCCTGATGGGAAGAAGCCAGGTGTGCCTCTGTGTTAGGGGTGATGTCCTCAACTTCCAGGTGGTAAGATACTGGGTCTGCCTCTGTGCTACGGGTTTTGTCAGCAACCTCCAGGTGGGAAGAAGCCAGGTGTGCCTCTGTGTTAGGGGTGATGTCCAAAACCACTATGTGGGAAGAAGCCGGGTCTTCCTCTCTGCTACGGGTGATGTCAACAACATCTAGGTGGGGAGAAGCTGGGTCAAACTCTGTGTTAGGGGTGAATCCCTCAACCTCCAGGTGGGCAGAAGCCGGGTCTTTCTCTGTGTTAGGGGTGATGTCCACAACCTCCGGGTGGGAAGAAGCTGGGTCTGCCTCTGTGTTATGGGGGATTTCCACAACCTCCAGGTGGGAAGAAGCCTGGTCTGCATCTGTGTTAGGGGTGACAATTAAAATCCTGATTGGCTCTACTACTACAAGGCACCAGGATGTCATGACAAAAGGCATCTGTCAGAGTGCTTTCTATGAGTGCTACTCACCTGCTTGGATATCAGCTGGTAGTGTGGCGGAGAAGGCCACCACTAGGACAGGGGGAACTCGCAGGGTGTCTGCAGTAGGCTGGAAGTAGCTTTTCACCTCGTCCGCCACAAAGGCACAGACAGAGCTCATAAAAAAGGGGTCTTGAGGTCATCCAGGGAGAAGGACTGGCTGATTCTCCCGAGGATCGACCTCACAGAGTCAAAAGCAGCAGCCCGGGAGAAAGGGGTGTGAGGAGAAGAGGCCTTCAACGTGTTGGAGAGCTTCTCCCCTACGGCCACCACCATACTCACAGCCATCCCGCTTAGGAGGATGGGGTGATCTGAATGGCCTTCCTCTGGCTGAAGCCACAGGGCCAGGAGGATCCTGGGCACCAGCTCCACCACCACCTGGGATGGGCTGAGCAGGTTGCTACAGGGCTTATTGGACAGCTTGTCCAGAATGCTCCTCACAGCTCTCTCCACGATGATGTGGACCTTGGGGTCGCTGAAATCAACAAAAAGCAGCAGAGAACGCTAAACGATGTGCAATGTTCACACAGAGAACACTGCCCTAGTTATTTTCTGCATAGCTCCAGATGTGTAGATGAATGGAGCAAGCTGTATGCAGGGCAGTACATGGAACTCACATGTCAGCGCCAGCTGGAGAGGTGGTGTGCATAGAGCGGCGGAGCTTGCAGACAGCCTTGTGCTCCATGTCAATCATTTTTAGGCAGGTGTTTACTTCCCAGGTCTGCCGTAGGGAAACAGGAAGTCCCATTAGTGTAATTTCACAACAGATATATTCTGCTGTACTGACTAGTTGTTGAAAGGCTAGAAAGGAGCTCACTGACTGATAGTCTAAGTCTCTAACTCTCATTCTCTTACCAGCCGTGCGAGTTCGTTCCCCTCCTCCAGGGTTTCCTTCCACACCCTTCAAATAAAACACAAAGCATTTCAACTTTCCTGGCTTCCTATTGATCTGTTGTTTATTTTACCCACACCTCCTGGAGTGCTGCTGGTGACAGAGAATGGCAGTGAAGGTGAGAGCTGACGTGGTACTCACCTCTCCCTAAGGGATTTTTTGCCCTGAGACACCAGCCAGTCGCTCATGTGCTCCATGGTGACATGGGGCGAGACCTGGCCTCGACTCTGGAGCAGCAGATAGTGGACCATGAACTTCTTCTGCAAGATGAGGTAAGGTGTGAGACCGTGCCACTAAAGACCATATAATGTGCTTTCAGAAGGGCCTCATTTCACAACTGCTCATGTCTCACAATTTGCAAGTGATATTAAAAACTCTTATGACCATCTTCTCTAAACTGTCTTGAAATAAAACTCTTGTTTTGGGATTAAATCTATCTCTTTTTTTCTGTGGTTACTTTTTTTGTGGGATGAATCTTACCTGTTTATTGTAATATGCTTCCTCCCAGCAGGCCTGCAGAGTCTGAAAATAAAGGCTGCTTCTACAGAATTCCTTTGAAGATAATTAAAACAATTATGCTTTATTAGGTACATTATGCACAGGCATTTACAGTATGCCAAAAGGAATATCTCCTAAGATTACCTTAGTGGGACCATAAGTGAACTCAGGAATGCTCCCAACCCTATCCATGGTCAGAGGGGGACGAAATGCAGCGCTATAAATATACGGGATGCTCTAGAGATAACAGGAATGACTTAAAGTCGCGAATGATCAATGCCTGTGGAGTCGTCCAATATGCTGCGCTGAGAATTGAGTTGTAGGCGATATTTGGATATGTTTGGCGCAATTTACATGTTTACATTCTATTGCCATGGAGAAATTGAGTTTCTAGAACCTGTTTTCTTCTATGTCTTTATTTCGTGAAATATTAAGATCTTTATTTTGTCATAATGTGTATATGAGGACGTTGGAGCCCGTTCCGATTCATGACGCGGTTATCCAGGTGCATGTTGCATAGACCTACTAATCCAACCTTGGCTTACAAGTTAAATTAAATTAGTATATATGCCTATACAAATCTATTGACCACATCCATTTAAATCAATGATTGTCAATTGAAAATGTGGTAGTTGTGTTATCCTGTTGTGCGTGTCAGGGCTCCTCTTAAGCACGTTATTCCAATATTTCCTAGAATTGACGCAGGTTACACTTTTGCAAAACTACTAGGTTAAAAATAAGAGCATGAATGACAATAAAGGTATGACTTGAATTATATGTGTAGTAGTGTGATGTTGTTCCCCTAGATTATGCACCAAATTGCACACAAGGACAGTTCAAGTAGGCCAGGTCAAGAGGGGATGTTAATAAGTTAATAATAATAATAATTCAATGTGGTTTCTTTATTTAATTACAGCTGCATAGCTAATGTTATTTTTTGGTGTACAAACATTTTTATGTATCTATATTGCAAATAGACCTAATTGTAAAAGTTGTGTATATTTTGGTTTGGTCCATCGCGGGTTATCTGTATTTATGTACCCTCTTATTGTTCTCTTTTGCCTGACCTTCAACTAGCAAGGTATGTTGTCCTTGGCGCCGTAATTTGTCGATATAAAACTGTGGTAAAGTTACACAAAGTGCTGTTACGCAACTACAGGTTTTGTTACAATGTGGACAATATAAAGATGTATGTTAACAACTTTCACCGAGCTCGCTAATTAGGGTACCTATTGTAACTCGGGAGTATTTGGGTCAGTGTTTGAGTGAGTTTCTATGTGCTCACGCAGGTGCCCGAGAGCTGTGGCTGCACCAAGGGCTAAGCTATTGTGTGTTGTCTCTTCGTGTACAGGTATGTCATTTATTTTGTCAGAATTATGTTGTATATCATTTTACTTGTATTGTATAGTGTGTTGTTAGGCACTGAATGTGTGCATGCAGCACCTGTTCATTTTTGCCTGACCTTCAACTAGCAAGGTGCCCGAGAGCTGTGGCTGCACCAAGAGCTAACATATTGTGTGTTGTCTCTTCGTGTGCAGGTCGAATAAAAATTATCCAACCATCAGAATTCCAGTTGTGGCAGTGTCCTAATTACGTGACCTGCCGACTGGTCAGCCTCGACCGACCGGAGCTGTGCATGTGGATGAGGTGCACGACCTGCGCATGTGAATTTGTTGATGGCTTACTGTAAGTGAATATATACTGTAAACAGTGAAAGTGAATGTAGAATATTCATTAGATACAGGTATTCGTGCTTATTTGTATGTTTTGGATGAATTTGTTTATTGCATTAATTTTTTTTGGTATTTGAATGCACTAAATTACATTGTATTTTAGTGCTCTGTTGAGCCATGGAAGATTCTCAAATCCATAAGACGTGTTATGCTGTGGATTTTAGTGTGGGTAGAGGGAGGGGTGTCCTTCCATTTACACCAATTGTACAGTCAGCTCCTGGGAGTAGAGCGTTTGCTTGTCCTGAGTTTGCAAGCACTGGGAGGGGTAGGCTGTTTGTTCCACCTGACCAGGGTATCCCACCTCTGTCTTTTGATGTACCATCATCCACAGTACTCGGTGATAATGGGACGCCTCCGAGTCAGCTTAGTGACCTTATTAAGCAGATTGGTTCAGAGATAGGAGAATCTATCAGAGCGAGTTTACTGCAGCCTGGGGTTTCAAGTCTTTCTCCTGCCCGTCCCCCTCACCAACCCCAGCAGTTTCCCCTGCCTGAGCAGTGTGGGTCAACCTTTATTGATGCGTCCAAGCTGAATCTGGTTGTGAAGTCAGATGTTAGTGCTCCACCTCTTTTTAGGGGTGATGGCTCAGATAAGTACTCTGTCCTGGAGTGGGAGGAGTTAATGGAAGTCTACCTAGAGAAGAGGGGTTACACTGGGTCTGGGAATGTTGGGGAGGTGATGTCTAGGCTCATGGGGAGGGCACGGGATGTGACCAAAGTCTGGAAGCGTAACAACCTTGTTGTCACAGATGTTAAGGCGGTGTTCAGTGTTTTCAAGCAACACTTTGGGGATACTGTCTGCTCAGGTATGCCATTAGCTGATTTCTATTCAATCAAACCATATGCTAATGAGGGTCCAATAGATTTCTGGATTAGGCTTAACAAAGCTGCAGAGGCAGCCGAACAGTACCTTGTGAGTGAGGGCAGGACCTTACCCAATCAGTGCTCAGAGTTGGCAGTCATGTTTGTACGCAACTGTCCTGATAAAGAGTTGGCCCAAGTGTTCAAGAGCAAACCCATTCGTGACTGGACAGCCAGTGAGGTACAGGATCGGTTGGATGAACTGTTAAGGGAACGTAAAGCATGTAGAACACAACTTTCACAGCAGGTTGCTGCTGTTTTTGACTGCCCTCAGGAGGGAGTGGGTCCTGTGAAAAGACCTAATGTGTCATCTTTTTCTCAATGTGGCCGTGAACCAGACCAGGCATCATCTGTATCTGAGGGTGGGACATTAAAGAAAGTTTTGACTTTGTTAGAGAAGGCTCTGGTCAGCAATACTCAGCAATACTCAGTCTGTGAGTGGCACAGTGGTCTAAGGCACTACATCGCAGTGCTAGCTGTGCCACTAGAGATCCTGGTTTGAATCCAGGCTCTGTCGTAGCCGGCCGCGACCGGGAGACCCATGGGGCGGCACACAATTGGACCAGCGTCGCCTAGGGTAGTGGAGGGAATGGCCGGCTCAGTTCGTAGAGCATGGTGTTTGCAACGCCAGGGTTGTGGGTTCGATTCCCACGGGGGTATGAAAAAAAAAAGTAACGTATGCACTAACTGTAAGTCGCTCTGGATAAGAGCGTCTGCTAAATGACTTAAACATGTTAAATGTAGAGGGCCCCGTAAACAGTTCCACAAACTTCAGCATGAGTGCGCTGACTGTGGAAGCACTAATCACTGGACCAAAGCTCAGTGTCAGATGCACCAGCTGTGCGTCAAGTGCTTTTCTCCGGGCCACATGAGCTTTGACTGTAGTGAGGCTGGGCAGCGACAGAACCCTGGATGTGGACAGACTGGCAGGTCTCAGGAAAACTAGAAAGCCTCCGTTCTGAGGAGGGCAATGTGGGGCATTCTTATTTTTCCTCCACTGATGATGATATCCAATCTGTTTATTCTTACTTTTGTGAGTCAGTACCCAAGAACAACACAGTCATTTTTCAGAACACAATGAGAATTACTCAGAATGACAGTTTGTTTTACACCACTGTGCTAGTACAGGATAAAGTTGAGCTGAAGGGGATGTTAGATAGTGGGTCCATGGCTACTACTCTGCGCGCAGATATTGTACCTCGGTTGAGGGAGGCAGGAGTGGTAGAGGGGAACTTTCTAGCTCCTTCAGACATCATCCTGGTGGGTTGTGGTGGGAACAAACTAGCCCAGTGGGCATGTGTGACTTAAAAATTCAACTTTATGGCTTCTGTTATGTAGTCCCAGTGCTTATTGTTGATGGGCAGGTTGATGAACTCATTGTGGGAACTAATGTGTTGAAGTCTCTGATTAGACAGTGAGTTTCTATGTGCTCACGCAGGTGCCCGAGAGCTGTGGCTGCACCAAGGGCTAAGCTATTGTGTGTTGTCTCTTCGTGTACAGGTATGTCATTTATTTTGTCAGAATTATGTTGTATATCATTTTACTTGTATTGTATAGTGTGTTGTTAGGCACTGAATGTGTCCCCTGTCGGTCTGTCCCCCTGTCGGTCTGTCACCTGTTTTTCTGTCTGTGTCCCAGGAGCCAGAGTAAATGCCAAAGACAACAAGTGGCTCACTCCTCTGCACCGGGCCTTGGCTTCCTGCAGTGAGGTACGTGTAGTGATACTGTCAGCCCTCACACACACTCCTGTGCATATGTGTTTGACTGTTAAGTGTGTTGTGATTTTTAAATGCACTTTAAACAAAGTTGAACATGATTTGAACTGTGTTCCTGTAGGAGGCTGTCCAGGTGTTATTGAAACACTCTACTGACGTGAACGCCAGGGACAAGAACTGGCAAACGCCGCTCCACATCGCTGCGGCCAATAAGGCAGTCCGCTGTGCCGAGGCCCTGGTCCCTCTCCTCAGCAACGTGAACGTGTCAGACCGGGCCGGGCGCACGGCGCTGCACCATGCAGCCTTCAGTGGACACCAGGAGGTTAGCAATTAGCATGGACATGATTACACACTGTAGTCTACACTTTATACCTGCCCTATCCCCACGTTGAGCTTACTGTGCATCCGATTACTTACAATGGTTGTATGTAGGGCTGTGACGGTAATTGGATAACCGTGACATTGACGGTTTTGGATGAAGAACACCATGAAAATAAAATTACCGTCAAAACCAAAAAGAAGTATGATTTTCTCTCCATAAAATGTTTTATCACCTTTATTTTAATGTAGATATACTTTATCCATAGCGGGAGTGTTAACTATTGATTATATGGTATTGTTTTGCTGACTTAGTTGGAGGAGATATAGACAGTTTAATAGATGGACTATCTTTTGATGCACCGCAATCACCAAATCTGCTCTATGCGCGAATAGGAGAGAATCTTTGAAGGTCAATTCAGGTTAATTGAAGAGGGGGGGAGGTGAAAAGTGGGGACCGGGGGTAACTATAGTACCTCTAGATCTATAGCCTACAGGCTGGGGGTGGGTGGGTAGCCTCTGACCTCTGACCTTCACCTCTGACTTTTTCATTGTTACAGTAGATCAGAGGAGTGAGGTGAAAAAGATGGCTCTCATTGCAAAAAAACCCCATAACAACCTGTTTGGGCACATTTCAGTTTCACACCTAACGACGATGGAGAACCAGATGACTTGGCCAGCCTGTTTGCAGAATATGCGAAAAACCCATAGGCTCTCTAAGAAACCCCCCCAAAACCGGAATGTCTCAAACAGCGGTCCCTACCTTGTTCAACAAGGTGAAGGGGGAGGTTCAGGCAGAGCTAAAGGACGTAGATTTGTTTATTTTTGCACTGAATATGGACATGTGGTCAAGTGTAAATATGACTCCTTACATGAACCTAACAGTGCACTATCTGACGAAAGACTGGACACTGAAATCCAACTGTTTGGAAACAACCTACATTCCGGAATTCCTTGACTGGGCCCTTGACGAAAATCTAATGTCCTGTATCGCCACAGACAACAGGGCCAACATTGTGGCTGAAGTGAGGCAACTGAACTGGCCTTGGCTAAATTGCTTTGGCCACAATCTCCATCTCGCTGTCACCATCAATGTGAAGCCAGAGCACAGGCCGTGTTCTAGGCCTATGTAGAACTCTGGTGGGCACTTTTTAGCAGAGCTGGCGATTTAAAAGAGGGACCTAGTAAGGCCCAGACCGAGCTGAACCTCCCAATTCACAACCTCATTCTTGTGAGAAATGAAGTTTTAATAACTAAGCTGTAATAACCATTTATAGGCTATTCAATGTTAAAAGAATAAGCTATGCAAAATTATTGTTCATGAATAATTGTAATTCAGATGCCCGAGCAAATAAACAAACAAAATAGGCTAGTTTCCTTGAATCACTTAATGTTGCATTACCATAGGCCCATTGTTTTATTTAGCCAATCATACTCTAATTAAACCACTGATTATAATGAGTTAATAATGAGAATATAGAACATATTCTGGGAATCCTACATGTTACGTGTGTATACTATACCAGAAAGCATGATCATTAGCTTCTTCTGGATTGTTTTAAATCGCGTAGCCTGTCGGAAGGCAGCGGGTGCGGCGAATAGGCTTCCAAATAGATGACTGTTGAGTTGTGAATGTCAGTGAAAGAGAGGCTCAACCAGGCATATCGCAATTTTTCAAAATACAATGGAGGGAAAACAGTTTGGAAAGCAATTGGCTTATTGCTTCAAAGAGAAGAAGATGAAAATACTAATGTCTTTTTAATGATCAAAATCCTCAACTTAATTGAGGGAACAGTATTATTGGCATCGGCTATACCCCGGTGAGTGTGCATATTCACTGTCTTTATCACTGGGTCAGTGCCACTTGAAAGTCGTGTTGAAAAAGATTCTGCTAATCTCTCTAGTCATATAAAGTGTAGTAGAATTGCGTGATTTTAAAATAATAAAAGGCCACATTTTTCCAGTGAAAAGAAACCTACTCCACCACCCGCTGCATTGAACAGCCTGTGATTGAGTTATATTATTAGCCTAAATTATGACTATCCAATTTACTAATCACATTAGGAATAGTCAGCTATTTTACATAAGTTCCGAGCTGGTCATGGGTGCACTTCAGCCACGCTCAAGGTCCTAAACGATATTATAACCGCAATTGATAATAGACAGTACTGTGCAGCCGTCTTCATCGACCTGGCCAAGGCTTTCGACTCTGTCAACCACCGCATTCTTATTGGCAGACTAAATAGCCTTGGTTTCTCAAATGACTGCCTCGCCTGGTTCACCAACTACTTCTCAGATAGAGTTCAGTGTGTCAAATCGGAGGGCCTGTTGTCTGGACCTATGGCAGTCTCTATGGGGGTGCCACAGGGTTCAATTCTTGGGCCGACACTTTTCTCCGTGTATATCAATGATGTCGCTCTTGCTGCTGGTGACTCTCAGATCCACCTCTACGCAGACGACACCATTTTGTATACATCTGGCCCTTCATTGGACACTGTGTTAACAAACCTCCAAACGAGCTTCAATGCCATACAACACTCCTTCAGTAGCCTCCAACTGCTCTTAAACACTAGTAAAACTAAATGTATGCTTTTCAATCGAACGCTGCTGGCACCCGCCCACCCGACTAGAATCACCACTCTCGACGGGTCTGACCTAGAGTATGTGGACAACTACAAATACCTAGGTGTCTGGTTAGACTGTAAACTCTCCTTCCAGACTCACATAAAGAATCTCCAATCCAAAGTTAAATCTAGAATCGGCTTCCTATTTCGCAAACAAAGCCTCCTTCACTCATGCTGCCAAACATGCCCTCGTAAAACTGACTATCCTACCGATCCTTGACTTCGGCGATGTCATTTACAAAATAGCCTCCAACACTCTACTCAGCAAACTGGATGTAGTCTATCACAGTGCCATCCGTTTTGTCTCCAAAGCCCCATACACTACCCACCACTGTGACCTGTACGCTCTTGTTGGCTGGTCCTCACTACATGTTCGTCGTCAAACCCACTGGCTCCAGGCCATCTATAAATCACTGCTAGGCAAATCCCCGCCTTATCTTAGCTCATTGGTCACCATAGCAGCACCCACCCGTAGTCTGCGCTCCAGCAGGTATATCTCACTGGTCATTCCCAAAGCCAACACCTCCTTTGGCCGCCATTCCTTCCAGTTCTCTGCTGCCAATGACTGGAACGAATTGCAAAAATCTCTGAAGCTGGAGACTCTTATCTCCCTCAATAACTTTAAGCATCAGTTGTCAGAGCACCTTACCGATCACTGCACCTGTACACAGCCCATCTGAAATTAGCCCACCCAACTACCTCATCCCTATATTGTTATTTATTTTGCTCTTTTGCACCCCGGTATCTCTATTTGCACATAATCTCTTGCACATCTAGCATTCCAGTGTTAATACTATTGTAATTATTCTGCACTATAGCCTATTTATTGCCTTACCTCCATAACTTGCTACATTTGCACACACTGTATATATATTTTCTGTTGTATTTTTGACTTTATGTTTTTTTACCCCAAATGTAACTCTGTGTTGTTTTTATCGCACTGCTTTGCTTTATCTTGGCCAGGTCGCAGTTGTAAATGAGAACTTGTTCTCAACTGGCTTACCTGGTTAAATAAAGGTGAACAATTTTATTTATTTTTTATAAGTTTGCAAATGTGATGATGCATGGAATGCTTGATATTTTTCATGGAGAAAATTAGCTTCCCCAAACTTGAGAGCAAGACTGGCCTAAACGCGCTAATGTTTTCCTTTGCTAATGTCCGTCCCGCCCCCCTGTCAGCTGTCAGTTTTGTCGATGACCACGTACATAAGACACGCCAATCACCGACACCTGAAGTTCCATGACCATCACAGCCCTAGTTGTATGCTTGAGTTTGTTCAGAGGAGGCTTTGAATAAAATCCGATCTGAGTGTGAAATGCCTTACTGAGGGTAAATGGAAGCTCCTCTTGTGCCCGGCTCAGCCTTATACAGTTTAAGGTACTTTACCGTATCCATTTCAGTAAGGCCAGATTGTCCAAATTCTACCCAAATATTGATGGTACATGTGACAGGTGTAAAAGCTCCTTGGCGGACTTGACCCACATGTTCTGGTCCTGTCCCCGTCTGGCAGATTATTTGTCCACTATTTAAAACCCTTTCTGAAGCATTTGATATAAAGTTGCAGCCTAGTGCAGAAATTGCTATTTTTGGAGTACCAAACAACAATCCTTCTCTGACCAATAGACAGCTAGATGCCATTGCCTTTGCCTCCATGTTAGCCCGCAGAAGGATTTTATTGGATTGGAAATCTATCAATCCTCCCTTAGCCTCTCTTTGGCTCAAAGATCTGAAGCTGTTCCTAAAATGAGAAAAAATGAAGTTACCATTCGAGGGTCAACCAACTCATTTTATTCCTCCTGGGACCCGATGATATCCTATTTTGAACAGCTCCAAACACTTCCTCCAGATTAGTACTCTTGGCCCCACCTTGAGATTACTGCTATATAGGCCTATAAAATCACTTAATCACCTGAAATTGTTAGGCTATTACATTTTTGCTTGAAGTAACGTTGTTGTATACTTTTGTTTTGTTTTCTGACATGTAACTCAATTACTTTCCCTTTCTTTTTAAATGTGTTTGGAGGCATTCTGGGGGAGGGGGAGGTCAAAGGGGGACTAAAAGGGGAGAAATGTACCATGTCTTTACATGTTATCTTTCATTCATTGTGAATACAAAATATATAATTTTAAAGGGAAGGCTTTGAAGCCAGATTTAGCGGATTTTGCTGTTTAGTTTTCCTCAACCTGTGTTTTGTTTCTCTCTCCTCTCCCTGTTAGATGGTGAGGCTGCTTCTCTCCAGAGGAGCCAACATTAATGCCTTTGACAAGAAGGATCGCCGAGCAATCCACTGGGCTGCTTACATGGGTGATGAGTTTACCACATCATTTACATTCTGACTAATGTCCTTTATACCAATGAATGAATGAATGAATGGACTGTGTGTTAGTCTCACAGCTCAGCTGTATGAGCCACGTCTAGTGTGTTATTATGTCAGAATCATGTACTAAGTAGGTTGATTAGATGTTTTCAGTTGTACTAACATGATGTAGGTGTTGCTTATGGTGCTGTGTACCACTGTAAACTAATCTATCTCTCCCTCTCTCTGCCTATCTCTCTGTGTTTGTATCTCTGTTTCTCTCTTAACCCCCTTACTATCTCCCTCCTCTCTCTCTCTCTTTTCTCTCTCTCTCTCTCTCTCTCTCTCTCTCTCTCTCTCTCTCTCTCTCTCTCTCTATTTATCCCTCCCCTTCTCTCTCTACCATAGGGCACATTGAGGTGGTGAAACTGCTGGCCTCTCATGGATCAGAGGTGTCCTGTAAAAACAAGAAGGCCTACACCCCTCTCCACTCTGCAGCCTCCAGTGGAATGATCAGTGTGGTCAAGTACCTCCTGGACCTTGGTGTGGATGTGAGTCAACACGCATTCAAATGTGTAGGGGGTTTTCATAATAGTAATGAAGAGAGAGAGGTTAGAGCAGTATTGGACCAGGGGTTTTCATAACCAAGTAATGAAGAGAGAGAGGTTGGACCAGGGGGTTTTCAGTAACCAAGTAATGAAGAGAGAGAGGTTGGACCAGGGGGTTTTCAGAACCAAGTAATGAAGAGAGAGAGGTTGGACCAGGGGGTTTTCATAACCAAGTAATGAAGAGAGAGAGGTTGGACCAGGGGGTTTTCATAACCAAGTAATGAAGAGAGAGAGGTTGGACCAGGGGGTTTTCATAACCAAGTAATGAAGAGAGAGAGGTTGGACCAGGGGGTTTTCATAACCAAGTAATGAAGAGAGAGAGGTTGGACCAGGGGGTTTTCATAACCAAGTAATGAAGAGAGAGAGGTTGGACCAGGGGGTTTTCAGAACCAAGTAATGAAGAGAGAGAGGTTGGACCAGGGGGGTTTTCATAACCAAGTAATGAAGAGAGAGAGGTTGGACCAGGGGGTTTTCATAACCAAGTAATGAAGAGAGAGAGGTTGGACCAGGGGGTTTTCAGAACCAAGTAATGAAGAGAGAGAGGTTGGACCAGGGGGTTTTCAGAACCAAGTGACCTGATCAGGAATGTATTGTTTTGTTCCCCCCCTCTCTCTCTCTCTCCACTCTTTTCCCTCCCTTGCTCCCTCCAGATAAATTAGCCCAATGGGTACGGTAACACCCCCTCCACGTGGCATGCTACAACGGGCAGGATGTGGTGGTGAATGAGCTGATCGAGTGTGGCGCCAACGTGAACCAGGTGTACGAGAAGGGTTTCGCCCCACTCCACTTCACGGCCGCCTCGCGCCATGGGGCGCTCTGCCTGGAGCTGCTGGTGGGCAACGGGGCCCTCGTCAACATCAAGGTGAGGAGACCGGATGACCAACACTGTGTCTGAACTAAATAACACCCTATTCCCTATGTAGTGCACTACTTTTGACCAGGGGCCCATAGAGCAAGGAGCCGTGATGACACTGCCTGTGTCCCAAATGGCACCCTGTTCCCTTTATAAGTACACTACTTTGGTTCAAAAAGTAGTGTACTTATAAATAGGGTGCCATTTGGGACGCACACACTGACGCAGCACATGGCTTAGTATTTGGCCCTGGTCTACATTCAAATACCAATGGAATAGGCCTAACAATGCAAACTAAATGCCATCAAGCGCTCCTCCAATACGTGTTTGATTTTGCCTGTGGTCAGCAGCACAGACTGCCGTGTGAACCATCTTTGTCTTTCTATCTGCAGAGTAAAGATGGAAAGACCCCCCCTCCACATGACGGCCATCCACGGACGCTTCTCCAGATCTCAAGCCATCATCCAGAATGGTGAGTCGCTGTGAATGCTCTCAACTGAATATATATGAACCAGTAGGCTCTTCAGCATTGTCTTTTGTCTTCAAACCATGATTCACTGGCACAGAGCAATGTTACTTGCAATGTGGTTGAACATGAAGCTTCATGAGGCCTCTAGGGTCAAGTGGTTGACGTGTGTGTGTGTCTGTGTGTGTGTATGTGTGTGTATGTGTGTGTGTGTGTCTGTGTGTGTCTGTGTGTGTCTGTGTGTGTGTGTGTGTGTGTGTTCTGTAGGTGCTGAGATCGACTGTGAAGAAAAGAATGGAAACACACCTCTGCACATCTCTGCTCGCTACGGCCATGAGTTACTCATCAATACACTCATCACGAACGGAGCTGACACAGCCAAGTGAGAACACACACAGTTTCCAGCAAAAATGCAACATGCATCTGCAATTCTGTCATTGACCGAATTCCCGCTTGGAGACTATGCTCAACACATTGTGGTGTGGGGGGGGTTGATAGACAGGGCATTGCAGCATGCTGATGTGTTGATCTGCTGTGGGGTTTAATGAGGACTGTGATGTGGTGCTGTTTCCAATCTTAGCTGAATCAACTGTAAGTCGCTCTGGATAAGAGTGTCTGCTTAAAGTCTAAAATGTAAAAATGTGTTGCAGGCGAGGCGTCCATGGGATGTTCCGCCTCCACCTGTCTGCTCTCAGTGGGTTCTCTGACTGCTGTCGGAAGCTCCTCTCATCAGGCTTTGATATAGACACCCCTGACGACTTTGGAAGGACCTGTTTACATGCTGCAGCAGCTGTTGGGTGAGTGGACTGGTCCAGGCTTTACACCAAGGAATATTTAGTTCATGAACTGGAAAGCCACCAGAAAGAACAAACACATATTCACACTCTTACATTTCACATTGTTTAGCAGTATAAAAAAATCGTATAGATCATTAGTGCGGTATAATTTCTGTATAATGTGGTTCCATGCCATGGTGGTATTGACTTGCGCTCTGGTCTAAATTGTCTTTATATCTTCTTGAAAGAGAAGAGAAACCTGCAAACTGTTCTTGCTAGTATAACTTTTTATTATTGCTTTTATTAGCATTATAAAAACAGTGATACTAGCAAGAGCAGTGTACGGGTTTCTCTTTTCTTTAAGGTTCTCATTGTTACCATCCACCTGATAGCTCAGATGTGAAAGGGCCTTTCTGAACTTGATATCTTGTTACCATCCACCTGATAGCTCAGATGTACGAGAGCCTTTCTGAACTTGATATCTTGTTACCATCCACCTGATAGCTCAGATGTACGAGAGCCTTTCTGAACTTGATATCTTTTACATTCACTGATAGCTCAGATGTACGAGAGCCTTTCTGAACTTGATATCTTGTTACCATTCACCTGATAGCTCAGATGTACGAGGGCCTTTCTGAACTTGATATCTTGTTACCAGGAACCTGGACTGTCTGAATCTGCTGCTCAACACAGGGGCAGACTTCAACAGAAAGGACAGCTTCGGAAGGTCTGTCTGTGGCATCAAATAACTTTCATATGTGATCTTTATGATAATGGGGAATATAGTATAGGGGCATATAGGAATTATTAGGGGAAATATTGGGCGGCAGGTAGCCTAGCGGTTAAGAGCGTTGGGTCAGTAACCGAAAGGTTGCTGGTTCAAATCCCCTAGCTGACTAGGTGAAAAATGTGTCTATGTGCACTGCAGCAAGGCACTTAACGCTAATTGCTCCTGTAAGTCGCACTGGATAAGAGTGTCTGCTAAATGACGTAAATGTAAAATGTAAATGTTTTACAGCTCCAATAAGTTGTTTCTGTTGTTGATGTTGAATGGTTTCTGTGCGTTCTTCTAGGAGTCCTCTGCATTATGCGGCAGCCAATTGTAACTACCAGTGTCTGTTTGCCTTGGTGGGGTCTGGGGCCAGTGTGAACGATCTGGATAAAAGGGGTTGCACCCCGCTCCACTACGCTGCTGCCTCCGACACAGACGGAAAGTACGTCTCACACCTCTCTTACTGTTGTGTGTGTTGTGGTGCCATGACCTTTCACATTTCACTGTAGTCTGGAGAGTATGTTGTGGTGCCATGACCTTTCACATTTCACTGTAGTCTGGAGAGTATGTTGTGGTGCCATGACCTTTCACATTTCACTGTAGTCTGGAGAGTATGTTGTGGTGCCATGACCTTTCACATTTCACTGTAGTCTAGAGTATGTTGTTGGCCGTGTTTGAATACATACTAGTGTTAAATCTGCAGTGTGAAAGCTTGGCCACGTCTCCTTTGGGAAAGTGTCTCTGCTTGCTTATCTGTCTGTCTTGATGTTGGTATAATGATTAGTGAACTCTTGACCTCTGACCTCTAGGTGTCTGGAATATTTGCTGCGAAACGACGCTAACCCAGGGATCAGGGACAATCAGGGCTACAACGCAGTCCATTACGCGTCTGCGTACGGACACCGCCTCTGTCTGGAGCTGGTGAGTCAGAACCACAGGGGACTAGACGCCCTGCATTCACAGACCATTTTGTCTGCGTCCCAAATGGATGTAGGGCCCATAGGGCTCTGGTCAAAAGTAATGCACTATATAGGGAATAGGGTGCCATTTGGGACAGACGTTGATATTCAGTAGGTTTTAAGGTGTGGTTGCATGTTTGTCGTGGGCCGCATCGTCACTCTTGATGTTCTTTTTCCAGATTGCAAGTGAAACACCTTTAGATGTGGTAAGTACCAGTTGGTTACTTTTCCTCACACTAGCTTGTTTAAGATACGAATGCAACACCCCAGTATGTCTGCAGGGGCTGGTCACTGAGATTTACAACATGAAACATGCTACTAGACTAACCTTCAAAGTAAATATGTTACAAGTCTAAACTGGCCCGTCCTTGTCTTTCCCCAGCTAATGGAAACCTCAGGGACAGACATCCTGAACGACTCTGATGTCAGAGCTCCCATCAGCCCCCTACACTTAGCTGTGAGTAAAGCCTACCTGCTCCTGTAGGGGTCTCGCCACATGACAAATGGCACCCTATTCCCTATTTAGTGCACTACTTTTGACCAGAACCTTATGGGCCCAGATCAAAAGTACTGCACTACATGGGAAATAGGGTGCTATCTGGGATGCAGGCATGGTGTTGTTTTTCCACGAAAAGTTGATTGTCCAGACACTCACACACCATGTTCCTATCTGTTCCTGATTAGTGTAAAATACATGCATATTTTGACACGGTGATGATGAGGATGATTTCCTTATTTTGCCATTTGAGTTAATCAACCTCCAACAGAGGAGTAGTAGTGTGTTTGTTTCTAAATCTCACGCTTGGCAGGGACCTTCGATGTTGATGCTGGGCGGGAGAAAAAATGGGCACCCGATTTGAGAGACACTGGTCTACTTTAGAGGTCTAGGACTGTTTCTGTTCAGGCATACCACTGGTCTACTATAGGACATTGAATATATTAAGAGTGTATATCTGTTCAGGCGTACCACTGGTCTACTATAGGACATTGATTATATTAGGAGTGTATTTCTGTTCAGGCATACCACTGGTCTACTATAGGACATTGATTATATTAGGAGTGTATATCTGTTCTGGCATACCACTGGTCTACTATAGGACATTGATTATATTAGGAGTGTATATCTGTTCTGGCATACCACTGGTCTACTATAGGACATTGATTATATTAGGAGTGTATATCTGTTCAGGCATACCACTGGACTTTGCTTCAGACTGTGTGTTTGTTTCCATTCAGGCGTACCACGGCCACCACCATGCTATGGAGGTCCTGGTTCAGTCTCTGCTGGATCTAGACGTGAGGAACAGCCAGGGGCGCACCCCTCTGGACCTGAATGCCTTTAAAGGCCATGTGGAGTGTGTTGACGTCCTCATCAACCAGGGAGCCTCCATCCTGGTTAAAGACTTCACCCTGAAGAGGACCCCCATCCACGCTGCAGGTACGCATAGGATATCACGTAAGACCTAGAGATTCTGTAATTCAAAAGTTTTCCTTACCAAGATGGACATTTGTTTGGTCATGTTGCTAGGACGCCAATGTCCACTCTAGGGATATTATATAGCATAGTGTGAAAATGCCCACTACACACTGATCTAAGGTCATTTTTTGTCATTATTGCTGAGGATCTGGGGAGGGTAAGCTGATCCTAGATCAGTGCACAGGGGGACTTCTATCCAGAGCCAGGTACACAGCTAGCAGGTGACAGGCTTCGAGGGCCTCAGTCCCAAAATGTTTTATTATCTGCTGTGTTAACATCATGAGGATGTCATCTACCAATACCACTGTTCTAGAAATCTGTCTGTTCATGTGAAGGTAATAGTCGTCCAGCAATCAGCTCATATCCTCTCTGTTTAGCCTCCTCTAGCTACCAACGGTCAATCATCTCACATTCTTATATCCTCTCTGTTTATCCTCCTCTAGCTACCAATGGTCAATCATCTCACATTCTTATATCCTCTCTGTTTATCCTCCTCTAGCTACCAACGGTCATTCGGAGTGTTTGCGTTTGCTGATTGGAAATGCTGACCTCCAGAGTCCAGTGGACGTTCAAGACGGGAATGGACAGTAAGTCAATTGGGTTTTGGATACAATTCCTGAAATAAAGAGATTTTGACACTAGTTCTACGTCCCAAATGGCACCCTATGCCCTACTTGGTGCACTACTTTAAACCAGAACCCTATGGGCTCGGGTCAAAAGTAGTGTACCATATAGGGAATAGGTTGCCATTTGGGACTCAGCCTGGTTATTACCAGTTTGTAATATGACCTTGTTGTCTTGTGTATCAGAACCCCTCTGATGCTGTCGGTGCTGAGCGGACACACAGACTGTGTGTACTCACTGCTCAACAAGGGAGCCAGCGTAGAAGCCAAAGACAAGTGGGGCAGAACAGCGCTACACAGAGGGGGTGAGGAGGAGAGCTGGCTGTATACGCTCACACACAGAAAGAGACGGGGAGGCTCAAATATACATATTATCTTCAGAAAAGTAGTTGTCCATGGGTAGTGGTGTATTCATCCCTGTAGGGGACCTGTCTCCAGACATCATTTGTAATAATTGATGATTCATTATTATATCATTGATTATTAGTTATTCAAATCCATTCTTGTCTCCCCGCCCTTCCTCCCAGGCGTTGACGGGTCATGAGGAGTGTGTGGAGGCCCTGCTGCAGCACAGCGCCAGCTTCCTGGTTCGGGACTGTAAGGGGCGGACCCCTGTCCACCTGGTGGCGGCATCCGGACACATCGGGGTGCTGGGGGGGGCTCCTACACGCCGCCCAGTCAGTGGAGACCCTCCCCGTCATCACAGACAACCAGGGCTACACGCCACTACACTGGGCCTGCTACAACGGTACGTACTGGACTAACGGAACACTAGATCTTTTCTGATTTTCTCTCTTCAGCACCGTAAACATGTCCCTGAATTAGGCAGGCCATACAACTAGGGGTGTAACGATTCGATTTGTATCACGATTCGTGGTTGTCGATACGATTCAAGGGACGATATTGGTTCATTTAGAACGATACGATCCGAAACGATTCAGTGACTTGAAATCGATTCAGTAACCTTTTAGCCAAAAAATTCAACCAGTGTGACTGAAATAAATACCTGGATACTGGACAGTGCAGGTGAAGTTTCCTAGATTCCTGTTTCTTGTAAGGACCGCAATGGTGGCTTGATAATTTCTCGCTCGTCGGCTTCTCCTCTGTCGTCCGCCATGCTATGTTTTGTTGTCTTTGCGCCTTTGCGCTGCTGCTGGCGTGGGGCGATGACGTCACGGATAGGCAGACTGAATCGAGTAATGTTTAAAGCCTTTATCATTAAAAGTGCTAAGAAAAAACATCCATATAAAGTCTGACGTGCTTAAATCCAATGGGTTATTTCCTAGTATCGATACAATCGATTTATTACATTTTAAAACGATGTTAGAGTGATATATGTTGTCCAAAAGGCCAACTCGCCGAGCACAGATCGATGTAGTTGGATCATAGGAATATAAATCGATACATCGATGTAGTAGATGGATCGTTACACCCCTACATACAACGGTACGTACTGACTAACTGGACTGTAGCTCTGTTCTCTCCTCCATGAAGTGTACACTCATTCACTCCCTCTTGTGGCTTGAAAAGCATTCGATTGGTGTGGACGGAGCCATGTGGGGGGAATGAACAAGACTACAACAGAATTAGGGGTTATGACTCTCAGTGGAGGACCTTACACTGAAACAGGACTTTGTCAGGGATTGACATAGCATATGTTGTAGCTAAAACATATTTTGTGACTTCACCATTGTCAGATGTGTAGCTTTCTCTGAGAGTATTGTTGTGGTCTGCAGCGACGTCATCTTTTTCCGGTATGAATCAATCTTCCACTAGGCCATGACACGTGTGTAGAGGTGCTGCTGGAACAGGAGGTTTTCCACAAGACCGAGGGCAACCTCGTTCAGCCCCCTCCACTGAGCTGTGATCAATGACAACGAGGGGGCTGCAGAGATGCTGATTGACACTCTGGGGCCGGCCATTGTCAACGCCACTGACACCAAGAACGGGTAACTACAGCACATGACAAAGTCCTTTTCTTCTGGAGAATAATGTTGTCTTGGGAATAAAATGACCTCTGGGGTTGGATGAGGGATTGTAGATTACTTTTAATACATCTATTAGTGATTTTATATTTCTATGGTATAAACAGGGTTAATTGAACAAACTTGTTTATAACAGTCCTACATGATATCGGTGAAATAAGTTTCCTCTCTCTCCAGGACCCCCCTGCATGCGGCGGCTTTCACGGACCACGTGGAGTGTCTTCAGCTGCTGCTAGGCCACAACGCCCAGGTCAACTCCCCCGATGCCTCCGGGAAGACCTCCCTCATGATGGCTGCTGAGAACGGACAAACCAACGCTGTCGGTACGCAGCCCCCTCTCCTCCGCTTTGCCTCGCCCAGCCGGCTTAAGTTCAACATGTCTGTTTTACATTTTAATAAGTCGCTTAATTTCCTAATTGAGTTTCTTTATGTTTCTCTGTCTGTGTCAGAGCTGTTGGTGAGCAGTGCCAAAGCAGAGCTCACCCTGCAGGATGCAGTCAAGAACACTGCTCTTCATCTGGCCTGCAGTAAGGTGAGCATCCCCACATGAAGATGACGTTCATCTGAACAGTTGGCTCTCTCTGGTTGAAATTTTGGTCTGACATGTTTGACTCTGGTTTTTAAAGGGGCATGAAACCAGTGCTTTGTTGATATTGGAGAAGATTACAGACAGGAACCTCATCAACTCGACTAACGCAGCCTTACAGACGTACGTATGGTTCAGCTGTATTAATTGGGCCAGAAGAATTAGAAGAAGTGCACTATATAGGGAATAGTCTGGCATTTGGGAGGTATCCTCATTTGCTGCTGGCTAATCTGACGGTACTTTCTCCTCAGGCCGTTACACGTTGCAGCCAGAAATGGTCTGACGGTGGTGGTTCAGGAGCTACTAGTGAAGGGTGCTAGCGTGCTAGCAGTCGATGAGAATGGTAAGATCCATAACGCTAACACCGTTTTCTTCTGTACTTCTCTTCTCAATGTGTCCACAAATGTTTCTCTCTAGTCCACTGCTTGGTTATTGTCTTAACTTTGTATCTCCTAGCCTGCTGTTATTTCATGTTTTTCACCAAAAGTGTTATAGTAAACGGTGATGCTCCTGAAGTGACCCTCTGCTGTTCTGTTTGAACCCCTCAGGTTACACGCCTGCCTTGGCCTGCGCCCCCAACAAAGACGTGGCGGACTGCCTGGCGCTGATCCTGGCCACCATGATGCCCGTGTCCCCCTGCAACCCGGCGCCCAGCCTGTCCTTCAGTGCCATTAACCACTACACCACCAGCCCCTCCAAGAGTGTGACCTTCGACAGCCTGCCCGTGCTGCGCAGCGAGCACAGCTCCTACTGCAGCTTCAACAACATCGGCCACCGCGACCACGATGGAGGCTTCTACAAGGATGAGGAACTCAACGACTCAGACTCAGAGACATACTGAGGGGGGTGGTGGTCGCTGCCCAGGAGGGGAGCCAAGGGCAGGCGGATGGACAGTGAAGTGGGGCAGAGGCCACAAACAAATCCACACATACACACCGTGTCTTAAATCACCACAGCCAGCTTTGGGAGGGCACGAGCCGAGACAGTCCGCACAGGAGCCTTAAGAGTCCCGCAGTTGGAGAGAGAGAAATGGAGGGAGGGAGGGAGGGGGGAGGCACAACAGGCTGGCTGGCCACACTCATCCTCTCGTACCACCAGGTGTCCTTCCAGCAGATACTGGACTTCGGACCTGGAACTGCTGCTGCTATACCCCACCTTTACCTTTACCCACAAAGGTCCTAAACGGTAGAAACTGTCCAGCCAACAGACAGACGGACACCTTATGGCGGCAATAACCTGTAGTCCAAGGGGATAGTAGCACTTCACTGAGTGAAAAACAGACATGGACCAAAAGATGTGGAAGAAGCCTTTTCAAAACCTGTTTTGACAGTAGAAATGGGATTGAGCGTTTTGGGCTGAGAAAAAACATAAGGAGTGATGTTTCATTTAAGTTTTATGAGAGTGATGGTCATGTTTATCCGCACACTAAGACAGTCAGAACGCACCTAGCCTCTTGTCTGTAATCCATGTGGGAGGAGGGGAAATCATTTATTTTTTATGAACAAACATTTTAATAAAATCATTCATGTCTTAAGCTCCTGACCCTCTGTGGGAACCAAAGAATCGTAGTATTTGCTCTCATGAGTAATTTCAAAGAATTTCCATCCCCAATGGCACCCTATTCCCTTTATAGTACACTACTTTTGACCAGGGCCATAGGGTTCTGGTCAAAAGTAGTGTACTCTATAAAGAATAGGGTGCCATTTAGATTTTGCATTTGTATGTGAGCGACAGGACTTTTTACATTTGCGTTATTAAACCTACCTGTCCTTTGCCCTCTAGAAAATATTTTAGAAAGTAAATTATTAATTCATGTATTCTTTCTTGTGATATTTATGTCATCATTTTGTGCCTTCTTTAGTTACTGAGGGGAGGTTAGGAGAGTAGGGGCAGCTGTATGAGCGAAAACAATGATGCACACTAAGTACTACAACGTTTGTGAAAAGCACTGATACTATTCCGAGGCATACGAGGGGGGAAAACATGCCTCCCTTGGAGAGGAGAAACACTGTAAACCAATGGTAGGACAGCAGCATTTAGATTTTCTTCTGTTGAAAAAAAATATATATATATTATTTGTCTTGGTCTTATAATCAATGTATTTTGACAGGTTTTGCTTGCTTAACTTCTTCAAAAAAATGAAACCACTCAATCCTTTTATGTGATTGCTTGTTCAAACCCCCGTTTTTGTCTCTTTTTGAAAATAATTTTAACTGGAAATATGTACAATACATATGCTATGTTCGTCAAATCAGGATCAGGAGGTTCACAGGTTTTTTCGTGTCCTTTTTTTTTCTTTAAAAGGATGAAACTAGCATGTACATATGAAATAGTGACTGAATTCGAAACTCCCATGAATTCTTTCAGTATCTGAAGATTGCTGTATATTTTATGAGTAATAAAATAAAGAAATGAGTTATGTTATTTAATAATGAACTATGGGTTATCTGTTTTATGTGACAACCGCAGTATCAATTTCTAGGTGACAGTGGTGCTAATCCCAAAAGAAAGGCTACATACAAAAAGGAACAAGAAGTCTATTGGCAAAGTGATGAATATTGCATGTACCTTGGCCTAACGGTGTGGGTTATGTATTTTATTTTTCATGGCGTCCTCAACATTACAGTTTTAAGGGCAACAATAGCCTAAATTTGTTTACAACTCGCAGGATTTCCATACGTGAGCTTTCAACAACACAGAGTGTTGCATCAGCACGAGATCGAAAGTGCGTCAAATCTGTACAGCATTGTTACGTCATCACTGATAAATGTTGAAACTGATCAAAAACCGCTGGAGCGAGTGCTGGAGGATTGCGTTTGTTTTCGCTTTGGATGCGCGTTCATTTTGGCAAGGAAATGTGCTGATTTTGCAAGGAGATGGAGAATAAAGAGTTCAAGGTAGACATGTTATTTATTTTTAAATCTTCAATTATATTAATTACTGTGTAATATTTATTTATTTAATTTATTTATTTAATATTATTACAAAGTAATATTGTTTAACAAATGAAATAATGTGCTATTCATGCTGTAATATCAAACTAGAAAGTATATGGCCGGGGAGTCATGAGAGTTGGCTAAAGGTACAGTAGGGTCAAATGGGGGTCAAAGGTTATGACAGCACCTTCATAAATTCGTCCAAAATGGCACCCTATTCCCTATGTAGGCTAGTGTACTACTTTTGACCAGGAGCCATAGAAGGGTTGGCTGACGTCACGAAAATGATGCTCGCGCATCGATGGCCGGAAGTCGTGTATCTTGTTATGATTCTGTACCTCAGCTAACAACAAGCTGCCATGTGGGGAATCGTAGCTCTATGGCATGTTTCAGCTCGTTGTATGGTGTTATTGATACCATGTCTTGTTTTGAGGTGTTTTGACTGATATCATGTCTATGCAATGACTAAAATTCGCTACCTAGCTAACCAACAACAACTGTAACAATGTATTTGAGACGAGTTCATTGTTCAAATGTATTTATGTTTGCATTAAACATTTAGAGACTAAATATAGTTTACATGTTGTCTAAGTCAAACCCTGTCTATTTTGCCCCATAGTTGCATGCCAGTTTTGTTGCTAAACAACCAACCCCTCTATAGAGTGTTACAGTGGAGGTGTGATAATACCCATAAAACCTAGCGGTCAAACAGGGAAATGGTTCCAATCGTTTTTCCACCATTAATTTTTCCCATAGGCGATTTTAGAAACACATAAAATATTTTATTTTATTTATTTTTTTATTTTATTTCACCTTTATTTAACCAGGTAAGCCAGTTGAGAACAGGTTCTCATTTACAACTGCGACCTGGCCAAGATAAAGCAAAGTAGTGCAATAAAAACAACACAGAGTTACATATGGGGTAAAAAAACATAAAGTCAGAAATACAACAGAAAATATATATACAGTGTGTGCAAATGTAGCAAGTTATGGAGGTAAGGCAATAAATAGGCTATAGTGCAGAATAATTACAATAGTATTAACACTGGAATGCTAGATGTGCAAGAGATTATGTGCAAATAGAGCTACTGAGGTGCAAAAGAGCAAAATAAATAACAATATAGGGATGAGGTAGTTGGGTGGGCTAATTTCAGATGGGCTGTGTACAGGTGCAGTGATCGGTAAGGTGCTCTGACAACTGATGCTTAAAGTTATTGAGGGAGATAAGAGTCTCCAGCTTCAGAGATTTTTGCAATTCGTTCCAGTCATTGGCAGCAGAGAACTGGAAGGAATGGCGGCCAAAGGAGGTGTTGGCTTTGGGAATGACCAGTGAGATATACCTGCTGGAGCGCAGACTACGGGTGGGTGCTGCTATGGTGACCAATGAGCTAAGATAAGGCGGGGATTTGCCTAGCAGTGATTTATAGATGGCCTGGAGCCAGTGGGTTTGACGACGAACATGTAGTGAGGACCAGCCAACAAGAGCGTACAGGTCACAGTGGTGGGTAGTGTATGGGGCTTTGGAGACAAAACGGATGGCACTGTGATAGACTACATCCAATTTGCTGAGTAGAGTGTTGGAGGCTATTTTGTAAATGACATCGCCGAAGTCAAGGATCGGTAGGATAGTCAGTTTTACGAGGGCATGTTTGGCAGCATGAGTGAAGGAGGCTTTGTTGCGAAATAGGAAGCCGATTCTAGATTTAACTTTGGATTGGAGATTCTTTATGTGAGTCTGGAAGTTGAGTTTACAGTCTAACCAGACACCTAGATATTTGTAGTTGTCCACATACTCTAGGTCAGACCCGTCGAGAGTGGTGATTCTAGTTGGGTGGGCGGGTGCTAGCAGCGTTCGATTGAAAAGCATGCATTTAGTTTTACTAGTGTTTAAGAGCAGTTGAAGGCTACTGAAGGATTGTTGTATGGCATTGAAGCTCGTTTGGAGGTTTGTTAACACAGTGTCCAATGAAGGGCCAGATGTATACAAAATGGTGTCGTCTGCGTAGAGGTGGATCTGAGAGTCACCAGCAGCAAGAGCGACATCATTGATATACACGGAGAAAAGTGTCGGCCCAAGAATTGAACCCTGTGGCACCCCCATAGAGACTGCCATAGGTCCAGACAACAGGCCCTCCGATTTGACACACTGAACTCTATCTGAGAAGTAGTTGGTGAACCAGGCGAGGCAGTCATTTGAGAAACCAAGGCTATTTAGTCTGCCAATAAGAATGCGGTGGTTGACAGAGTCGAAAGCCTTGGCCAGGTCGATGAAGACGGCTGCACAGTACTGTCTATTATCAATCGCGGTTATAATATCGTTTAGGACCTTGAGCGTGGCTGAAGTGCACCCGTGACCAGCTCGGAAACCGGATTGCATAGCGGAGAAGGTACGGTGGTATTCGAAATGGTCGATGATCTGTTTGTTAACTTGGCTTTCGAATACTTTCGAAAGGCAGGGCAGGATGGATATAGGTCTGTAGCAGTTTGGATCTAGAGTGTCACCCCCTTTGAAGAGGGGGATGACCGCGGCAGCTTTCCAATCTCTGGGGATCTCAGACGTTATGAAAGAGAGGTTGAACAGACTAGTAATAGGGGTTGCGACAATTTCGGCGGCTAGTTTTAGAAAGAAAGGGTCCAGATTGTCTAGCCCAGCTGATTTGTAGGGGTCCAGATTTTGCAGCGCTTTCAAAACATCAGCTGTCTGAATTTGTGTGAAGGAGAAGCGGGGGGGGCATGGGCAAGTTGCAGCAGAGGGTGCAGAGTTGGTGGCCGGGTTAGTGGTAGCCAGATGGAAAGCATGGCCAGCTGTAGCAAAATGCTTGTTGAAATTCTCGATTATTGTAGATTTATCGGTGGTGATAGTGTTTCCTAGCCTCAGTGCAGTGGGCAGCTGGGAGGAAGTGCTCTTATTCTCCATGGACTTTACAGTGTCCCAAAACTTTTTGGAGTTAGTGCTACAGGATGCAAATTTCTGTTTGAAAAAGTTAGCCTTTGCTTTCCTGACTGCTTGTGTATATTGGTTCCTAACTTCCCTGAAAAGTTGCATATCGCGGGGGCTATTTGATGCTAATGCTGTACGCCACAGGATGTTTTTGTGCTGGTCAAGGGCAGTCAAGTCTGAGGAGAACCAGGGGCTATATCGGTTCTTAGTTCTGTATTTTTTGAATGGGGCATGTTTATTTAAGATTGAGAGGAAATTACTTTTAAGGAACAACCAGGCATCCTCTACTGACGGAATGAGATCTATATCCATCCAGGATACCTGGGCCAGGTCAATTAGGAAGGCCTCCTCGCTAAAGTGTTTTAGGGAGCGTTTGACAGTGATGAGGGGTGGTCGTTTGACCGCGGACCCGTTACGGACGCAGGCAATAAGGCAGTGATCGCTGAGATCCTGGTTGAAGACAGCTGAGGTGTATTTAGAGGGTATGTTAGTCAGGATGATATCTATGAGGGTACCCATGTTTACGGATTTAGGGTTGTACCTGGTAGTTTCGTTGATAATTTGCGTGAGGTTGAGGGCATCTAGCTTGGATTGTAGGATGGCTGGGGTATTAAGCATATCCCAATTTAGGTCACCAAGCAGTACAAACTCTGAGGATAAATGGGGGGCAATCAATTCACATATGGTGTCCAGGGCACAGCTGGGGGCTGAGGGGGGTCTGTAGCAAGCGGCAACAGTGAGAGACTTATTTCTGGAAAGGTGGATTTTTAGAAGTAGAAGCTCAAACTGTTTGGGCACAGACCTGGATAGTATGATAGAGCTCTGCAGGCTATCTCTACAGTAGATTGCAACTCCACCCCCTTTGGCAGTTCTATCTAGACGGAAAATGTTATAGTTGGGGATGGAAATTTCAGAATTTCTGGTGGCCTTCCTGAGCCAGGATTCAGACACTGCTAGAACATCAGGGTTGGCAGAGTGTGCTAACGCAGTGAATAACTCAAACTTAGGAAGTAGACTTCTGATATTTATGTGCAAGAAACCAAGACTTTTGCGATTACAGAAGTCATCAAATGATAGCGCCTGGGGAGTAGGAGTGATACTGAGGGCTGCAGGGCCTGGGTTAGCCTCTACATCACCAGAGGAACAGAGGAGGACTAGAATAAGGATACGGCTAAAGGCTTTAAGAACTGGTCTTCTAGTGCGTTGGGTACATAGAATAAAGGGGGCAGATTTCCGGGTGTTATAGAAAAGATTCAGGGCATTATGTACAGACAAGGATATGGAAGGATATGAGTAAAGTGGAGGTAAACCTAAGCGTTGGGTAACAATGAAAGAGATAGCATCGCTGGAGTCATCAATTGAGTCGGTCTCCGCGTGTATAGGGGGAGGTGCAAAGGAGCTATCTAAGGCAGGTTTAGCTAGGCTGGGGGGTCTACAGTGATATAGTACAATTAGAAATAACCGAAACAACAATAAACTAACCATGTTTGGGCTGAGGCTAAACATAAACAGGATGTAGTACCGTAAAAAGGAACAGTCCAGCAGATATCAGCTGTATAGCTGAGTTATCATAAGGTCCGGTGGTGAAGCACTAGTAAGAGGCCACGGCTAGCGTGTGCTAGCGGGCCAGGGCTAGCAGATGGATGGAATCTTCGTGGTTAACGTCGTAACCACATCAGACGATTTCGTCGGCAGACCAGTCGTGTAGGATCGGCGGGGCTCCGTGTCAACACTAGGTGGTCCCGTCCGGTTGACAGAGAGGTAGATAGCCGGGAGATGGGCCTAGCTCAGGATGATTAGCCAGACCACAGCGTCCGTTTTGTTGTAGCCAGCTGGTAGCGATGAATCCGGAGTTAAAGGTCCAGTGATTCAGTGATTCCGGCGGAAAAACTGATATGTTCTGGGTCGATAACGCGCTGTGTTTTTTCCCGCGGAAAAAAATCCAATGTTCTGGGTGAAACACCGCTAGCTGTGGCTAATAGCAAGTAGCTAGTTAGCTGGCTAGCTAGTTTCAACTGGAGATTCTAGATTCTAGATAAAGGTAAGTCGATAATAGAATCCGTTCCACATTGAGTGAGGCGGGTTGCAGGAAAGTATATTTTGTAGAAGGATGAAAAGTCTGATAGGGAAATATGTACGAAAAATACAAAAAACAGGGTATTTACAGGCTATTTACAGACACACGACAGAAACAGGACTGCACTACTTCGCCATCTTGGAAAAAAAGTGGCGTGACGTTTTTGTAACCATGTAAATCTCTGTCGGACAAGTTGATGTATTTGATGTATTTTTCTATTACATGTATGACATTTCATTGAGATATTTTGTGTTTTAATGACGCAAAATTGAATTACAGCCTAACTCTGCTTTCTGTTGTCGCCAGCAGGCTGCAGTGGTGACCTTCACTACCGTGACCCACAAGGATGAAACTTCCCAGACCAGCCTCACCCTCAGCAGGGGAAAGAGAAGCTACCCAGACCTACACACCTTTGTGCAGGGCATGAAGGACGAGTAAGTTGCTCTTTGGCTTCCCCATGCATCCCCTAGATATGTTCCCTATCTCAATTGCATACTCCTCGTGTCCTCTCTTCTCAAAACCCATTGGATGAGAAAGCCAGAGGTCCCGCCCTTCTGACCTTCTCATCCAATGGGTTTTGAGAAGGAGGCGAGGAGATTGAGAGTCTCCCATAGTCTCGGGCCAATACAAAGGACTCAACGGACCAAATAACCAATCAGGGATGTCTGGGTGTGGCCTAGTTCCATAGAGGTCCATCCATAACGTAGTCTAAGATAATAGAGGTAATGTCCATCCATAACGTAATCTAAGATAATAGAGGTAATGTCCATCCATAACGTAATCTAAAATAATAGAGGTAATGTCCATCCATAACGTAATCTAAAATAATAGAGGTAATGTCCATCCATAACGTAATCTAAAATAATAGAGGTAATGTCCATCCATAACGTAATCTAAAATCATAGAGGTAATGTCCATCCATAACGTAATCTAAAATAATAGAGGTAATGTCCATCCATAACGTAGTCTAAGATAATAGAGGTAATGTCATGTAGTTCATTGTGTACTTGCATTTATTTACTTTTCAGCCATTGGAATCTGCTGAGTGAGAATATGCGTGCCGGGGTGAGTTATAGTCACCTCTAAAGTAGTTAATGTTGGTAAAATGGACCAAACATTAATTTGTGGAAATCCTGCAGGACCTTTAATCCTGAACCACTGCTTTAATTGACTAGCTTGAGTAAATGGTTCTACGTTTTATATCAGTGCAGCCCCTTTAACAAACTAACTCTGTATGGTCTTTTAACATTGCAGATGAGCAGACATGAGTTTAGTGCCAAGTGCATGGATATTGTAGCATGGGTGATGGAGTCTACATCCACTGTGGTTGTTCCCGCCCTTGACCTCACCATGCAGATAGAGCTCTCTGATTCGCCAAGCTCTTCTGGATCAGGAAGTAATGAGGCAGGAGAGGTGACCTCTCTTGGCCGCAGCGTCAGATTCAGCTGTAGTGGAGGACCCAGCAGGTGCACCAGCGCCAGAACCGCCTGCAGCACACGCACTCCCACGCCTTTCCCCTCCTCTCACAGGTACCTAGCCCTATCCATGCCTCTAACAGGTACCTAGCCCTATCCATGCCTCTCACAGGTACCTAGCCCTATCCGCTCCTCTCAAAGGTACCTAGCCCTATCCTCTCCTCGCACAGGTACCTAGCCCTATCCCCTCCTCTCAAAGGTACCTACCCCTATCCCCTCCTCTCACAGGTACCTACCCCTATCCACGCCTCTCAAAGGTACCTAGCCCTATCCCCTCCTCTCACAGGTACCTACCCCTATCCACGCCTCTCAAAGGTACCTAGCCCTATCCCCTCCTTTCACAGGTACCTAGCCCTATCCCCTCCTCTCACAGGTACCTACCCCTATCCACGCCTCTCACAGGTACCTAGCCCTATCCCCTCCTCTCACAGGTACCTAGCCCTATCCCCTCCTCTCACAGGTACCTAGCCCTATCCCCTCCTCTCACAGGTACCTACCCCTATCCCCTCCTCTCACAGGTACCTACCCCTATCCACGCCTCTCACAGGTACCTAGCCCTATCCCCTCCTCTCACAGGTACCTACCCCTATCCACGCCTCTCACAGGTACCTAGCCCTATCCCCTCCTCTCACAGGTACCTAGCCCTATCCCCTCCTCTCACAGGTACCTAGCCCTATCCATGCCTCTAACAGGTACCTAGCCCTATCACCTCCTCTCACAGGTACCTAGCCCTATCCACGCCTCTCACAGGTACCTAGCCTTATCCATGCCTCTCACAGGTACCTAGCCCTATCCATGCCTCTAACAGGTACCTAGCCCTATCCATGCCTCTCACAGGTACCTAGCCCTATCCCCTCCTCTCAAAGGTACCTAGCCCTATCCTCTCCTCTCACAGGTACCTAGCCCTATCCCCCTCCTCTCAAAGGTACCTAGCCCTATCCTCTCCTCTCACAGGTACCTACCCCTATCCCCTCCTCTCACAGGTACCTACCCCTATCCACGCCTCTCAAAGGTACCTAGCCCTATCCCCTCCTCTCACAGGTACCTACCCCTATCCACGCCTCTCAAAGGTACCTAGCCCTATCCCCTCCTTTCACAGGTACCTAGCCCTATCCCCTCCTCTCACAGGTACCTACCCCTATCCACGCCTCTCACAGGTACCTAGCCCTATCCCCTCCTCTCACAGGTACCTAGCCCTATCCCCTCCTCTCACAGGTACGTAGCCCTATCCCCTCCTCTCACAGGTATCTAGCCCTATCCCCTCCTCTCACAGATACCTAGCTCTATCCCCTCCTCTTTTTGCAGGTATTTCCTGTTATAGGTACAAATATCCATTCCAGATCCACTTAGTGAGAAATACTACTTAGATACTACACAACCACTCTAAAACGTTTACTCTGAATGTTAATGTTTGCTCTGAGTGTGGTTTGAGATGGTTCACAATGCTTCCTTTGAATAACAATAACAAGGTTGAGTTTGTGTCCCAAATTCTTGGATCATATTTTTTATTTTGTTACCATATACTATTCATTTATGTTGTGCATTCTGCAGGTCCATGACCTCTTTGCTAAGTGAGAATGAAGAGCGATATGTCTCCTCACCTGAGGGTGGCGATAGAGAGATGAGACACAGACAACACTCAGCACCACTGAGATCTGTGTTTGGCATCTCTGAGGACTCTGTCTTCGACATGGTCCAGAGCGGCCAGTCGCAGGGTGACATCGTACCGCTGCCCAAACGGAGTAGACAGGAGAAATACAGACCTAGCAAAATGTCAACGGATGGCAAGTTTATGATGGGTATTGTCGAGTTGGTTATAAACCTTCTCAACTCCAGATTGGCTGAGCTAATGCGAAGTGTCAGTCAGGGAACTCTAGTTCTGCTGACTGGAAGTATCTCAGCAAGTCAACAGTTTGCCCAAGAGATGCTAAGCATGGCGACTTCTAAGATGTATTCCCATGCCATAGAGCATATTGCGCTCGGCCACAAGTCTCCCCTTGAGTTAGAGAGGGAGCTTGAGGCCATCTTGGGTCCTCTGGCTGGACAGGTCATAGTCATCATCATAGATAGCATCATCAAGGCTAAAGCCAACGGAGGAAATGAGGGGAGAGCGTCCAGCCCCTTGACCTATTTTCTAACTGCCATTTCGGCAGAAATACAAAGCCTAGTGGTTCACAGATCGGCTAGCAGACCATCCACCAGACTGTCCAACAACGACCCACTGCTGAACATTTCCAAGTCAAAGGTCTTAAGATCAGTTCTGCTCAAAATGGCAGAGCTCTTTGGCCAAGGTCCAAGTGAAACCTGTCTAGTTCCACTAGTCCAGAGTCAGTCCAACAACTCAATTTGCGACTGGACTGTGAATGCAGGCACCATTCATCCAAGTACATTTCTGTCCGACAACAGAGTGACAGAAGTGTCATCCGATGTTGTGGATCTTGTACTTGAGGTTTTTTGGATAACAGGATTTTTGGATAACAGGAACCCGTCAAGGCCACAGAGTGCCTGCTCCCACAACTCAGCTAGTGGAGCAATAGATATGAGAGCTCTTGCTGGGGACTTGGTCAGACAGGTGTCTGTCAAACTCAGCCCATTTGTCTCTGAGAGTCAACTCTCCACCATGTCCATGACAGATCTGTCATCATCTTTTTCTGACTCCACCTTGAAGCAGTTGTGTTCTCGCTCTGTTGTTGCTCTGGCAACTGCCTGTCAAGCAATCAAAACAGAGCTCGAGAACCAGAGACCTACCAACCTGGCAGCCAGAGACCTACTATCGTCTCTGGTAGAGACCATTGAGGACATGGATATCTCTGACATCCTCCAGGGCCCGTCGGCCATTTTGGAGGAGGCTGCTGTGATAAAGCACCCAGAGATGTCCACCTCGACAATATACAGATCTCTGCTTCTCGACTCATCTCTCGCCTCCTCTAAGATGGTCACTGAGAGCATTATCTTCAACAACCCATGCCCATCAGAGGAGAATGTGAGTATTCAGAAGGAGCTCCCTGCTGATAAAGTTGACATCCTCCATGGTCAACCAGTGGAGGAGTATATTGTCAAAGCTGAGCAATGCATCACTCAGGTCATTCAGGATGCAGCTGTGACATATACTGCTGCGCTGGATAAAACCGACACTTGTGGAAAACTGTCGGAAATCCTATCTGTCCATGTTTCCTCAGAGAATATTGAGGAGGCATCCTCTGATCTCTTTGGTGGAATTATTTCCGAACTGCATGAGGTATCTGAGGTCAATAAGGCCTCCATGCGTACGAAATCAGGTCGCAAAATGTTCTGGGTGGAAGTGAGTTCAGGTTCCCAGAAGATTTATACCAAAACCCTGGACAAACTAAGGAAGCTGTTCACCTCCCACCATCTCACTGAGGGAAAAAAATACTCCTGTGCAAATCGAGCTTTCTGCAACTGGACTACTTGTAACTGAGGCCACTGTGCAGGAATCTCCTGTAACTGAGGCCACTTTGGCAGTGTCTCCTGTACAGAAGACAGACAGTAAGACCCCTTCTAAGTCCCCAGCCTCAGCCTACCAGCTCACCCTCGACACCTGCACTAAAGGGGTAATCAAACAGGTGATCTCGGTGCTGAGGGTGGACACTTCAAAGGAAGACTGCTCCGCTTCCGTTGGGGAGAGCACGTCAAATTCATCCTTCGACTTCAACCAGAAGTTGGACTCGATAATTTCGAAATTGGAGGACCTCACCATTTCGAGTGATGTGACGTCAGCCGAGATTGCCACACTCACGCGATCTCTTAGTGCAGCCAGCAGAACCTCTAACATTTCCATCCAGAGCTTTCACAGTGCTGAGTTCCGAGCTAAGGCCAAACACATTGTGAGTGAGACCATTCTCAGAGCTGCTAGCAAAGCCAGCCATTCTTTGCTACAGAGCATGCCTAGCACCACCTTCTCACACCATGCGGTTTCTACAGCCGAAGATATAGTAAATATTATCATGCAAGACCTTGAAAGTGTATCCCAGTACACTGTGGACGACGCAGACTCCTTCCCACTAGGATAGAAAAAGCTGGAGTTCCAGCTCAAACCCAGAGTTGTCTTTGACAACTTATTGGATGCTGCTCAAACCATGTACCACAGAGTAAAGGATAGACTGAACATCTTTTTCTCTTTTCCACCAGTGTCAGTCACCACAGCCAAATATGTGCTGGACTCCGCCCCTGTGGAGACACTCAGACGTTCTAAGTCCGCTGACACTGCTCTTGTTGAGGACAGGAGCCGCCCTCCGTCTGTGAGAAGTGAGAAGCCTTTGTCAAAAGTCTGTTTGGCTAAAAGGTCTAAAACCCTTCTGTCTTCGAGTGGCTCTTCAACAGACCACCATGTAATTGACACATGCAGTGAGGATGTCACTCTGCCCACCAGGAGTATGTCAGTTGTGAGCAACAACAGTTTGAAGAGAGCCTCTCCTCTCCACGGCAGTGGATTGAGTGAAAATTGCAAACCTCTTGTGGCTCTAAAAGACGTAACAGTGGCAGTCAGCCAAGAAGGCTTTAGCAAAACTGCAAAGAAGACGCTCAGCTTGATCCTAAATGTGATCAAGTGTAGAGTGGCCAACTCTGAGAGTTCATCTGTTGGGCAGATTGCAAGTGAGGAGTGTCTGATAGCCACTAACATGTTAGACTCTGTACTGGAGAGCCTTGACCAGTTGCCTGACATGAGCGCTGCCGATGAAATCACAAGGACAGAATCCCATACCTCTATCGCAATGGACGAGACAGGTTCACGGTCAACGCTTGTGAGCCAACAAGAAATAAACATATCTGACACCAATATCATAGTGAAAACTATAATGGACACATTGAAGACGGACGACCCAGAGATGACTTCAGCAGAAGAACATCTGGATAGGCTCCTGTCAGTTGAAGCCCTTCAAGGTGCATCTGGCAACCTGATCGCAAAGGTCCATGGTCTCATTCAGGAGATAACCATAAACCGCCAGCTTCAATCCATGGTTGGCCACAGAAGCCTCTCTCAACCAGCGCTGCCTAAACCAGCCCTGAGGAAGCTGTCAAAGGACGATGCCTCAGAGCTCATTTACAACTTTGCCCAGACTTCTGTTAGGAGACTCCTGGGGCAGTGTATGGGAAGGCCTATGCCACCATCGGCTGAAATGGTTTTGGATCAGGTCATCAAGTTGATGACAGACGTGGTGATGGACAGCCTGACTTATGTGTCCAAGTCTACAATGGAGGATGGTAAGTGAAAGTACCTATTTTCATCTGCATAGGACTTAATTGTAACATGATGCTCAATACATTGCGTTTTATGATGTGAAATTCACTGGTTGTGTCCAAAATGGCACCTTCTTCCATATTTAGTGCACTACTTTTGACCAGACCCTATGGGCCCTGGTCAAAAGTAGTGCACTATAAAGTGAAGAGAATGCCATTTGGGATGCAGTGACTGACTTCAATGGCTGCGTCCTCTTCTCCCAGTTATTGTACACAGGTCGGTCACACTAGCGTGCTCTTCTCACTCAGACACCAGCAATGCCACAAGTGACATCACTCATGGTGTTGTAGCTGACCTTAATGCTACTGAGGAATTCCCTGCCAGGAGCCTTAGCCCGGCTGATGTAAAGGCTGACGGCATGGCCCGTCTTCCCTCTGCCAGAGGGGAAGAGACTAAGAAGAACAGGAAGTGGCGTTTCCTACCGAAAATGCATAAGTTTCCAAAGATCATGATTAAGGTAGGGTGCTCTGTGTTTTGAGATTACCTCTGTAAGGCAGGGCTGAAATTTACCCTACAGATTCACTACACCCCTATTGTCTCTCAGCATTAGAACAAAACTGTTGTCATTGTCTTTAGGAGGTTGAGTGAGGACGCTGTAATGCAATCCTAATACACATGGGAGAGAGTCAATGGTTATGTCCCAAATGGCACCCTATTCCCTATATAGTGCACGACTTTTTACCAGAGCTCTCTGGGCCCTTGTCAAAAGTAGTGCCTTACGTAGCGAATAGGGTGCCTTTTAGGATGCACACTCTGTATTTTACACAGGCTCAGTTGTCCTGATGTGTTTTGTCAACAGCTGTTCAAGACAAAAGGGAAACCGAAGAGACATCCAGAACAGGATGCTCTGCCTACCAAACGTCTCAGAGAGACTCATATTTCACAGGGTAAGTGATAAGCATCGATAATGTCATATTGATGTATCACCCTATGACAAGCTTGTTAAAACAGTGACAACAGATACAGGCAGACCGACGGACAGACATGCAGACAGACAGGCAGACTGACAGGCAGACGGACGGGCAGACAGACAGACAGGCAGACAAAAAGACAGGCAAACAGGCAGACAGACAGACGGACAGGCAGACGGACAGGCAGGCAGGCAGACAGACAGACAGACAGACAGACAGACAGACTGACGGACAGACAGACAGACAGGCAGACAGGCATACAGACGGACAGACAGGCAGACGGACAGACAGGCAGACAGGCAGACAGACGGACAGGCAGACGGACAGACGGACAGACGGACAGACACAAACACACACATTCATTTTCTGATTATGAAATGTTCTTATGACAGATGCTGAGTGTGAGGTTCCAGAGGTTCCATCCACTTCCCCACCCAAGGAGGACCTGACAACCACACCGGCCCCTGCTCCCCAGGAGTCCCAGTCCCGTAAACGCCCACTCATAGTCAGGGTGTTACACGCTCTCTCCAGAGCCATCTCCAAACCATTCAGAGGAGCTTCTGGGAAGAAGAATTAGCCAAATGCCTGATTTTATTAATATGATATTTTAATCAGAGCCTTTATTTAATAAAACATTACTGCATTGATTTCTGTCTATAGTAGTCTTCATGTATGTGCAAGATAACGGTAAAGTACTTCAAACCACATAGTCAAAAGTATTCATAGTGAAGTACCGTTTATGATTATTGATTGTGGAAATACACATAATACAGAAAAGTTGTTGTCACATATAAAGACAGACATAAAGGAGAACTCCGTAGACCAGTCACATTCTCAAGCCATAACTAAATCCATGAATGGATCTCCTATAAGATGACAGGAGAACATTTGTAACACTTTCTATGAAGCCTATATCTATAATGCATACACTCAAGTCATTTACATTTTACATTTTAGTCATTTAGCAGAAGCTCTTATCCAGAGCGACTTACAGTTAGTGAGTGCATACATTTTTTTTTCATACTGTCATACACTCATAATGACTTAATTGAGTTAAGTGTTAAGTAAAGTGCAGTTATAAACACATAATGAGGGCTTATTATGTATTTCTTGCAATAAAAAAAGAAAAATGCTACTAGTTTATTAAATATTCATGACTGCTATTGCACGGCTCATGTCCACACTTCTGTACAATAGGGGGCAGTAATGCACCATAACGTTGGATGCCAACTGCCTATAAACCCCACTGAAGAAGAAAAAGCTACTCATGTAATGCATGCTGGAAAGCAGACAAAACTAATGATTTGCAAGAGATCTAAACACGATTTATAAGCTACTGAACAACAAGTCCAAGAAATCATTGCTAACCGCGTTTGCACTTTGAACAGATTTCTCGACAATAATAATGGAAGATGTGACTGGGGCTCAGCTCATTGCAGAGGCACTAAAAGCTCAGGTGAAGTGTGTGCAATATATATAAAAGAGTGTTATACTGTGTAACCGTGTTGCTAATAATATATTAGTCGCTGATCATGTCCTTGGCAGTGAGAATGTAACACTATGAGTTGTGAAAGTGTGCCATAGGTCATTGCACTGGTATAGCTAACTATTAATATTGTTGTAGAAAAACATTTAGATGTTTATGTGGAATAGTATATGTTAACACCCTTGTTGATGCATGCCAATGTGTGTGTCAATGCAAAGAAAATCTAAACTACATTGTAACAATTCATATACAATTCAGTATGAAAATGTATGCACTCACTAACTGTAAATCGCTCTGGATAAGAGCGTCTGCTAAATGACTAAAAATGTTTAAAAAAAAGGTAAATATACTGTATCTACATGTAACTCTCTACAGAATGTAGAATATATGTTTGGAATAGTTGGTGTTCCAGTCATTGAAGTAGCTAAGGCAGCTCAAGCCTCAGGAATCAAGTATGTGGGAATGCGCAATGAACAAGCCATAAGCCACCTTTTTATTACTAAACCAGCTCTCCCCAAATCATGTGATATTAACTACCCGTACATAGACTACAGGAGCGTGTAGTGTGTGAGGGTCAGTTTCATAGCTTTTTTGCATTGCTAATTATGTCTGCCTGTCTGTCTGACCCTTTGTGTGTCTTATTTTTCCTCCACTGATGATGATATCCAATCTGTTTATTCTTACTTTTGTGAGTCAGTACCCAAGAACAACACAGTCATTTTTCAGAACACAATGAGAATTTCTCAGAATGACAGTTTGTTTTACACCACTGTGCTAGTACAGGATAAAGTTGAGCTGAAGGGGATGTTAGATAGTGGGTCCATGGCTACTACTCTGCGCGCAGATATTGTACCTCGGTTGAGGGAGGCAGGAGTGGTAGAGGGGAACTTTCTAGCTCCTTCAGACATCATCCTGGTGGGTTGTAGTGGGAACAAACTAGCCCAGTGGGCATGTGTGACTTAAAAATTCAACTTTATGGCTTCTGTTATGTAGTCCCAGTGCTTATTGTTGATGGGAAGGTTGATGAACTCATTGTGGGAACTAATGTGTTGAAGTCTCTGATTAGACAGTGAGTTTCTATGTGCTCACGCAGGTGCCCGAGAGCTGTGGCTGCACCAAGGGCTAAGCTATTGTGTGTTGTCTCTTCGTGTACAGGTATGTCATTTATTTTGTCAGAATTATGTTGTATATCATTTTACTTGTATTGTATAGTGTGTTGTTAGGCACTGAATGTGTGCATGCAGCACCTGTTCTCTTTGCCTGACCTTCAACTAGCAAGGTGCCCGAGAGCTGTGGCTGCACCAAGAGCTAACATATTGTGTGTTGTCTCTTCGTGTGCAGGTCGAATAAAAATTATCCAACCATCAGAATTCCAGTTGTGGCAGTGTCCTAATTACGTGACCTGCCGACTGGTCAGCTCAAGCCGACTGCCGGAGCTGTGCATGTGGATGAGGTGCACGACCTGCGCATGTGAATTTGTTGATGGCTTACTGTAAGTGAATATATACTGTAAACAGTGAAAGTGAATGTAGCATATTCATTAAATACAGGTATTCGTGCTTATTTGTATGTTTTGGATGAATTTGTTTATTGCATTAATTTTTTTTGGTATTTGAATGCACTAAATTACATTGTATTTTAGTGCTCTGTTGAGCCATGGAAGATTCTCAAATCCATAAGACGTGTTATGCTGGGGATTTTAGTGTGGGTAGAGGGAGGGGTGTCCTTCCATTTACACCAATTGTACAGTCAGCTCCTGGGAGTAGAGCGTTTGCTAGTCCTGAGTTTGCAAGCACTGGGAGGGGTAGGCTGTTTGTTCCACCTGACCAGGGTATCCCACCTCTGTCTTTTGATGTACCATCATCCACAGTACTCGGTGATAATGGGACTCCTCCGAGTCAGCTTAGTGACCTTATTAAGCAGATTGGTTCAGAGATAGGAGAATCTATCAGAGCGAGTTTACTGCAGCCTGGGGTTTCAAGTCTTTCTCCTGCCCGTCCCCCTCACCAACCCCAGCAGTTTCCCCTGCCTGAGCAGTGTGGGTCAACCTTTATTGATGCGTCCAAGCTGAATCTGGTTGTGAAGTCAGATGTTAGTGCTCCACCTCTTTTTAGGGGTGATGGCTCAGATAAGTACTCTGTCCTGGAGTGGGAGGAGTTAATGGAAGTCTACCTAGAGAAGAGGGGTTACACTGGGTCTGGGAATGTTGGGGAGGTGATGTCTAGGCTCATGGGGAGGGCACGGGATGTGACCAAAGTCTGGAAGCGTAACAACCTTGTTGTCACAGATGTTAAGGCGGTGTTCAGTGTTTTCAAGCAACACTTTGGGGATACTGTCTGCTCAGGTATGCCATTAGCTGATTTCTATTCAATCAAACCATATGCTAATGAGGGTCCAATAGATTTCTGGATTAGGCTTAACAAAGCTGCAGAGGCAGCCGAACAGTACCTTGTGAGTGAGGGCAGGACCTTACCCAATCAGTGCTCAGAGTTGGCAGTCATGTTTGTACGCAACTGTCCTGATAAAGAGTTGGCCCAAGTGTTCAAGAGCAAACCCATTCGTGACTGGACAGCCAGTGAGGTACAGGATCGGTTGGATGAACTGTTAAGGGAACGTAAAGCATGTAGAACACAACTTTCACAGCAGGTTGCTGCTGTTTTTGACTGCCCTCAGGAGGGAGTGGGTCCTGTGAAAAGACCTAATGTGTCATCTTTTTCTCAATGTGGCCGTGAACCAGACCAGGCACCATCTGTATCTGAGGGTGGGACATTAAAGAAAGTTTTGACTTTGTTAGAGAAGGCTCTGGTCAGCAATACTCAGTCTGTGAGTGGCGCAGTGGTCTAAGGCACTACATCGCAGTGCTAGCTGTGCCACTAGAGATCCTGGTTCGAATCCAGGCTCTGTCGTAGCCGGCCGCGACCGGGAGACCCATGGGGCGGCGCACAATTGGACCAGCGTCGCCTAGGGTAGTGGAGGGAATGGCCGGCTCAGTTCGTAGAGCATGGTGTTTGCAACGCCAGGGTTGTGGGTTCGATTCCCACGGGGGGTATGAAAAAAATTAATAACGTATGCACTAACTGTAAGTTGCTCTGGATAAGAGCGTCTGCTAAATGAGGGCAATGTGGGGCATTCTTATTTTTCCTCCACTGATGATGATATCCAATCTGTTTATTCTTACTTTTGTGAGTCAGTACCCAAGAACAACACAGTCATTTTTCAGAACACAATCAGAATGACAGTTTGTTTTACACCACTGTGCTAGTACAGGATAAAGTTGAGCTGAAGGGGATGTTAGATAGTGGGTCCATGGCTACTACTCTGCGCGCAGATATTGTACCTCGGTTGAGGGAGGCAGGAGTGGTAGAGGGGAACTTTCTAGCTCCTTCAGACATCATCCTGGTGGGTTGTGGTGGGAACAAACTAGCCCAGTGGGCATGTGTGACTTAAAAATTCAACTTTATGGCTTCTGTTATGTAGTCCCAGTGCTTATTGTTGATGGGCAGGTTGATGAACTCATTGTGGGAACTAATGTGTTGAAGTCTCTGATTAGACAGTTCAAATCAAATGACAGCTACTGGCGGGTGGCGGGTACACCAGGTTCCTCTAGCCAGTGTGATGTCAAATCTGGAGAGATGGAGAGGAGACTCCATCCCAGATAAAGTGGGCACCATTAAGTTGAAGATAGCAGTAACGCTCCAACCCATGAGTGAGCATCTGGTGTGGGGCCGCCTACCGCCAAAGACAAAACTCTCTGTGGGCAGTACTGTTGTTGTCGAGCCCAGCACGTCTCGTTGTGTGAATCGACACATACTAGTGGGGGAGAGTAGTTACGCCTCTGTGGGGGGGATGGATGGCTCCCTGTGAAGATTGTGAATCCAACAACATCGCCAGTTACCCTGAGACGAAATGCTAAAGTGGCGGATGTGTACCCTTGCATTGCATTGGAGTATTTTAATGATGTCAAGCAGCAAGCAGCTCATCAGAATGTGGCAAAGGCTCAATGTGACAGATCACATGGCAGTCTGACAGCTAAGAGTTCAGTTGGTGGCAGTGTAGATAATGGCAACAGTACACTGAGGAATCTTGGACTTCAAGGCCTGTCTGTTGAGGAGTGTCCAGTTTCACAGTTCTGGAAAGATAAACTTGTCAACTTAATTGGGAAGTATGACACAGTGTTCTCTAGACATAGCCTAGATTGTGGCGAGGCAAAGGAGTTCTGCCTTCGCATACGGCTGACTGATGACCGCCCATTTCGATGACCTTATCGTAGGCTGTCTCCAGCTCATTACCAAAAACTCAGGGAAACACTGGATGATATGGAGGAAAAGGAAATCGTCAGAAAATCCAGCAGCGAGTATGCCTCACCATTGGTGCTGGTATGGAAAAAGAAGGGATTGCGCCTATGTACTGACTTCAGTGGTTAAATGCCCGCACAGTAAAGGATGCTCATCCCCTGCCTCATCAGGCTGATGTACTGGCCGCGCTGGGAGGTAATGCCTTCTTCAGCACAATGGATTTGACGTCAGGGTATTACAACGTGCCACTGCATGAAGAGGACAAGAAATACACTGCCTTTTCCTCCCCTTTAGGTCTGCACGAGTACAATCGGTTACCTCAGGGCCTCTGCAACAGCCCGGCTACTTTTATGAGAATGATGCTGACCATCTTTGGTGACCAAAACGTTCTAAGTCTCCTTTGTTACTTGGATGATCTGATGGTTTTTGCTAAGACGGAGGAAGAGAGTCTGCAGAGACTTGAGATGGTTTTTCAGCGGTTGCAGGCGCACAACCTTAAACTGTCTCCGTCTAAGTGCAAGTTTCTGAGGAGGTCTGTAAAGTTTTTGGGCCACATCATTTCTCAGGAGGGTGTAGCCACTGACCCTGCTAAAGTTCAAACCATTTTGAATGTGACTGAGAGTGAAGCTGAGAGTGAAGCTGATGGTGTCACACCGTCTCCTATCAAAATAGGTTCTTTCCTTGGTATGGTAGTATACTATTAGCACTACATTGAGAATTGTTCCATGGTTGCTAGGCCATTGTTTCAGCTAACTACAGGTCAGAAGAAGCCTAGGAGAGGCAAGGGTAGGAAGAGGCCTGGTCCCCCTCGCAGGCTCACTGCTGCAGACTGGACTGCCGAATGTCGACTCGCTTTTGAAGCTTTGAAATCAGCACTAGTTGACCAGGCACTGCTGGTTCATCCAGATTTTTCTCAGCCATTTCTACTTTCCGTGGATGCATCTACTAGTGGTTTGGGAGCTGTACTATCACAAGTGCAAGATGGGAAGGACATAGCCAGGCCGATAGCTTTTGCTAGTAAATCTCTTAATCATGCACAATCCAAGTATCCTGCTCACCGGCTGGAATTTCTAGCCATGAAATGGGCCATTCATGATAAATTCAGCCATTGGCTGCGAGGGCATAAGTTTACTGTGTGGACCGACAACGATCCACTCAAATATATTCTTACAAAGCCGAGACGATGCATGCGAGCAGAGATGGGTTGCAAAGCTGGCACCCTTTGAGTGGCGCAGTGGTCTAAGGCACTGCATCGCAGTGCTAGCTGTGCCACTAGAGATTCTGGTTCGAATCCAGGCTCTGTCGTAGCCGGCTGCGACCGGGAGACCCATGGGGCGCCGCACAATTGGCCCAGCGTTGTCCAGGGTAGGGGAGGGAATGGCCGGCAGGGATGTTGCTCAGTTGGTAGAGCATGGCGTTTGCAACGCCAGGGTTGTGGGTTCGATTCCCACGGGGGGCCAGTATGAAAAATAAAAATGATGTATGCACTCACTAACTGTAAGTCGCTCTGGATAAGAGCGTCTGCTAAATGACTAAAAATGTAAAATAAAAATGATATCCAGTACATACAGTGGGGAGAACAAGTATTTGATACACTGCTGATTTTGCAGGTTTTCCTACTTACAAAGCATGTAGAGGTCTGTAATTTTTATCATACATACACTTCAACTGTGAGAGACGGAATGTAAAACAAAAATCCAGAAAATCACATTGTATGATTTTTAAGTAATTAATTTGCATTTTATTGCATGACATAAGTATTTGATACATCAGAAAAGCAGAACTTATTATTTGGTACAGAAACCTTTGTTTGCAATTACAGAGATCATACGTTTCCTGTAGGTCTTGACCAGGTTTGCACACACTGCAGCAGGGATTTTGGCCCGCTCCTCCATACAGACCTTCTCCAGATCCTTCAGGTTTCGGGGCTGAGATCCCCAAAGCCTACAAGAATTCTGATAGTGAAACTCCACTCAGCTGGGATGGTGCTGTGCCTGATGTTGTTAACTTGGTTGAAGATGCTTTGTCAGTCTGGTCTGTGACAATCTACCAGGATTCTGATCAGTCGTCTGACACTACTAGTGTTGAGTCGGAAATTGAAAGTGTGCTGGCTCCGGATATGCTGATCTGTAGTACTCCCCAACCTGAGGTTAGACCTTTGAGCACGGTTGGTGCTGTCCGTGACATTCCTGCTAGGTTTTTGGGTGAGGGTGTTCGGACTAGACTAGGTAGATTTATTAATCCAGTGAATAGGCTAATCCAAACTATGTCTACACAGGAAATGAAACAATTCTTGGTTTCTCAGTGACGGTAGGATATTGCCTACCTTTTCTTTGTTATGTGTATGTGGTAATCTAAGTGGGTCTTAGAGTGATTTGTGGGTTTGTCTAATATTTTTGACAATTCATGTAACTTTGTGTGTAGTTCATCAGCATAAAATGTATTTGGCATTTTTTGTATAGGGTTGAATAAGGGATTAGCTACCTCTTATTTTTCCTAATCCTTCACGGGATAGCTTTCCAGCTGATCGACCATTTGTGGGTCTAGAATTAAGGGACTACACTGGGTTACTCTGTCGCCCTGTGGGTGTGGAATGTTTTTTTTCTTTCTTTGCTTTGTTACCTTCGAGGTAATGTGTTTTGTTTTGTGTTTATAATATAGTGTAAAACAGTAGGGGTGAATGTAGTAGTGTGATGTTGTTCCCCTAGATTATGCACCAAGTTGCACACAAGGACAGTTCAACTAGGCCAGGTCAAGAGGGGATGTTAATAAGTTAATAATAATAATAATAATAATATTAATTCAATGTGGTTTTTATTTAATTACAGCTGCATAGCTAATGTAATTTTTTGGTGTACAAACATTTTTATATATCTATATTGTAAATACACCTAATTGTAAAAGTTTTGTATATTTTGGTTTGGTCCATCGCGGGTTATCTGTATTTATGTACCCTCTTATTGTTCTCTTTTGGCTGTCCTTCAACTAGCAAGGTATGTTGTCCTTGGCGCCGTAATTTGTCAATATAAAACTGTGGTAAAGTTACACAAAGTGCTGTTACGCAACTATAGGTTTTGTTACAATGTGGACAATATAAAGATTTATGTTAACAACTTTCACCAAGCTCGCTAATTTGGGTACCTATTGTAACTCGGGAGTATTTGGGTCAGTGTTTGAGTGAGTTTCTATGTGCTCACGCAGGTGCCCGAGAGCTGTGGCTGCACCAAGGGCTAACCTATTGTGTGTTGTCTCTTCGTGTACAGGTATGTCATTTATTTTGTCAGAATTATGTTGAATATCATTTTACTTGTATTGTATAGTGTGTTGTTAGGCACTGAATGTGTGCATGCAGCACCTGTTCTCTTTTGCCTGACCTTCAACTAGCAAGGTGCCCGAGAGCTGTGGCTGCACCAAGGGCTAACATAATTTTTTTGTCTCTTCGTGTGCAGGTCGAATAAAAATTATCCAACCATCAGAATTCCAGTTGTGGCAGTGTCCTAATTAAAAGTACACAACGCAGAACGAACCACGCTACATATGCATAATGATGTAGTAAACAACATCGCTCTGCGTGGGAACTTTTGGTGGGGGGGAAGTAGCCTTTATGAGTCTCCATGGTGGGTAAAGACCATCACTTCGTTGTCTTGTTGGGAATAGTAATAATTTGTGACAGTACGCATTGTATTAGTCTAACGGTTGTTTTTAATTTAGTTTCTCACATTAAACAGACATTTGAGAAGGATTTGAGAAGCGAATTGCTTGCAGTTGTACCTATGACACACAGACACACTAAAGCTGTACAGTGTAGTTAGAAAAGTCAATTTACATTATTTGCAGATGTGTTCCCTTTTATTTACAAATCGAAAAATGTAACATTTGAAATGAATGTGGCAGAACAGTTAAGCATAGAGTTCCTGTGGGAGTCTTCTCCTTCAGTCTTTTTGACTCCTATGCCTCGTTTCCTATTAGATGGGATTTTCCCAATGCCAAGTTCACCTGAGACAGCCGCTATCCAGTGTCATGTGTTGCTGAATTACAGATCTCGCTATCCCAATGTCGCTGCTGTCCATGGTGCTGAAATATCCAATCTCGGCTATTTGCATACATAGGACCATCCACACTTGACACCACACACACAAGTTAATGCTAATATCACACACACTTTTGAACATTGCACAACCTGCAACAAGACACTGAAACAGCACTTAATTTCAAGTTTGTTTGTTTCTGAATAAAGATGCGAAGAATGAAATCAATGTGTGGAAGGAGATTGGACAATGTATAGGCATTCCCTATAGCTGTATTTGACTGGAGCATGATCAGATTGCTTTGTTTCAGCCAGAATGGAAATTTGGTCTGAGAAACTATGCCCATTATAGCATGACTATTTCAGACAGAATTCACTTAATATTGTCTGTAAAAATATAAATAAGGCAATGTTTATATGACCCCCTTTCAAACATTCACATATTTATCATTTTCTTGCAGATATACAGTACATTCAGAAAGTATTCATACCCCTTAACTTATTCCACATGTTGTTTTCTTACAGCCTGAATTCAAAATGGATTCAATTATAATATTTTCTCTCACGCAGCTACATACAATACCCCATAATGACAAAGTGAAAACACGTTTTTGAAATTTTTGCAAATGTATTGGAAATGAAATATAGAAATATCTCATTTATATAAGTATTCACACCCCTGAGTCGATTAAAGCTGTGTCTTTCTGGGTAAGTCTCCAAGAGCTTTGCACAACTGGATTGTAAAATATATGCAATATACATTATATAGACAGCCATTTTTTTTTTTTTGCCATAAGTTTTCAAGCCGAATTAAGTCAAAACTGTAACTAAGCCACTCAGGAACATTCAATGTCATCTTGGTAAGCAACTCCAGTGAATATTTGGCCTTGTGTTTTAGGTTATTGTCCTGCTGAAGAGGGAATTTGTCTCCCAGTGTCTGTTGGAAAGCAGACTGAACCAGGTTTTCCTCTAGGATTCTGACTGTACTTAGCTCTATTCTGTTTCTTTTTATCCTAAAAAAGTCTCTAGTCCTTGCCAATGACATGCATACCCATAACATGATGCAGCCACCACCATGCTTGGAAATATGAAGAGTGGTACTCAGTGATGTGTTGTGTTGGATTTGCCCCAAACATTACACTTTGTATTCAGGACATAAAGTTAATTTCTTTGCCACATTATTTGCAGTTTTACTTTAGTGCCTTATTGCAAACACAATGCATGTAAGGTTTCCTTCTTTTACATTTACATTTTAGTCATTTAGCAGACGCTCTTATCCAGAGCGACTTACAGTTAGTGAGTGCATACTCTGTCAATTAGGTTAGTATTGTGGAGTAACTACAATGTTGATGATTCATCCTCAGTTTTCTCCTATCAAAGCCATTAAACTTTCTAACTGTTTTAAAGCCACCATTGGCCTCATGGTGAAATCCCTGATAGTTTTCCTTCCTCTCCGGCAGCTGAGTTAGGAAGGACGCCTGTATTTTTGTAGTGACTGGGTGTATTAATACACCATCCAAAGCGTAATTAATACCTTCACCATGCTCAAAGGAATATTCAATGTCTGCTTTAATTGTACCCATCTACCAAAAGGTGCCCTACTTTGCGAGGCATTGGAAAACCTCCCTGGTCTTTGTGGTTGAATCTATGTTTCAAATTCACTGCTGGACTGAGGGACCTTATAGATAATTGTATGTGTGGGGTACAGAGATTATGTAGTCATTTGAAAATCACTATTATTGCACACATAGTGAGTCCATCTAACTGATTATGTGACTTGTTAAGCACATTTTTACTCCTGAGATTATTTAGGCTTGCCATAACAAAGGGGTCGAAAACTAATTGATTAGATTACTAGATACTAGACTCTGTCAATATGTTTTTGGAAGTGGCTCTGCATTTCTTGCATACACATCATATTTATGTAAGGATTATGACGACCTTCTAAAAGGACAAAGCTGTTTATGTGTGTTCCCTTGTCTGCACTGTCACCACATCCCTCGATGTGTGCAAACAGAGCATCTATATCAGGGATGGGCAACTCCAGTCCTCGGGACCTGATTGGTGTTACACTTGTTCCCCAGCCCCAGCTAACACATTTGACTCTAATAATCAAGTACTCATGGGCTTCAGTTTAGAATGCAATAAGTTTAATCAGCTGTGTTTGCTAGGGATGGGGGAAAAAGTGTGACACCACTCCGACCCCCAAGGACTGGAATTGTCCATGCCTGATCTATATGGTAGGACCAGTACCAGATTAATATGGAGGCGAAAGAAACGCACACCTATTTAGGCGAGGTGCTGGCTATCGGAGTAGAACACTTGAAAAAGAAAAGGAGAGCCGCACACTCTAGGAGCTCAGATGCAATAATTTAATAACTTAATAACCAACGTCAGGATACCCTGATGAAGACAGCTTGTCTGTCGAAACTTTGGTTATTAGGTTATTAAATTATTGCATCTGAGCTCCTAGAGTGTGCGGAAAAAGTGTGACACCACTCCGGCCCCCAAGGACAGGAATTGTCCATCCTTGATCTATATGGTAGGAACTGTACCAGACCTGAATGAATGTGTCTGTTTTGAATATTCACGGAGACAGAATGATGTGGTTGATAGCAGAGACGTCATGCCCAAAGGGGGCACAGGGTCACCTACCCCCTCAGATTTGTGATGTTTAAATTTGTCTTGTTATTTTTTCTCTGTCATACTACTAACCATGAAGTTGGCTTTAGCTAGCCCAGATAGGATCCCATTCTCCCAACCTAATAACTACACTGAACAAAAATATTAACGCAATATGTAAAGTGTTGGTCCCATGTTTCATGAGCTGAAATAAAAGCGTGAAATATTTTGTTCGCACAAAAAGCTTATTTTTCTCAAATTGTGTGCACAAATTTGTTTACATCCCTGTAAGCGAGCATTTCTCCTTTGCCAAGATAATCCATCCACCTGACAAATATGGCATATCAAGAAGCTGATTAAACAGCATGATAATTACACAGGTGCACCTTGTGCTGAGGATAATAAAATGCCACTCTAAAATGTGCAGTTTTGTCACACAACACAATGCACAGATGTTTCAAGTTTTGAGGCAGCGTGCAATTGGCTTACGGACTGCAGGAATGTCCACCAGAGCTGTTAACAGATACGTTTATGTTAATTTCTCAACCATAAGCCAAGGCGGCTTTAGAGAATTTGGCAGTACTTCTAACTGGCCTCACGACTTCAGACCACTTGTAAAGCAGCGTATGGGCGAGCTGTTGGCTGATGTCAACGTTGTGAATGCCCCATGGTGGCAGTGGGGTTATGGTATGGGCAGGCATAAGCTACGGACAATGAACACAATTGCATTTATCGATGACAATTTGAATGCACAGATATACCGTGGGATAGTGTACGTGCACAAAGTGAGTTTGTAACATGTATATCATTCTTACTTGTTGTTCTTTATATTTACTACCATTGCCTATTGTAAGTTGCCTCTCTGTGTTTTACTGTGTTGTGTAATACTCCGCAGGTAGCATTATGCCATTAATACAGCCCTTCCTTTGTTAATAGCGTTGTTGCTCTACTTGTGCTATCAGTTATTGTGCATATTCATTACCCCTGTTATCTGTCCATTACAGGACCACTATCATTCCACTACCTTTCCATGTCCATTTCATCCGTGTGTGTCAATAAAGTATCCTTGAATGTAACTCTGAGGTTGCCTTATTCCCCTCTTACCGGGGGAGGTGAAAGCGCAACCTGGTCTCAGAACATTTCGTATTATTCTGTATGTACAAAGCTGTGATCAAGGCAAAGGGTGGCTACTTTGAAGAATCTCAAATCTGAAATATATTTTGATATGTGTAACACATTTTGGGTTACTACATGATGCCATATGTGTTATTTAATAGTTTTGATGTCTTCACTATTATTCTACAATGTAGAAAATACACAAGACACAGAGGAGGAGAAACTATCCAACACCCTGGGAGAGAGAACGAGTGACCTCAGTCGAACTCACAGCCAGAAAGATGGGTTAGATACAGGAGAGGAGGAGGTTACCCCGGATGCCATCACCCCTGCTCCTGTGAGCAAGGAATGAGAGGGGAAGCCTTCTAATCAGGCCAACGGGCAGGCGGAGCGAGAGGTCATAGTGATAGTGATTCACACCCAGAGAGAGACAGACAACCCATACAACCTCTTGGCTGAGATTAACCACACAGAGGTAGAGGCAGAGGGCCTTCAGGGCAAGCCAGTCAGCCTGCCTGCTCTGATCCTCAAGTCAATTGTATTTAAATTCATATTCATTAAAGATTTTTAGTCAAGACTTGAAAAGTGCCATTTATTTCAAATGATAATTATTCAGTGTCTGCAACCCTCAAGAACCAGGGTGAGTCTGGGTCCCCCTTTAACTGGGCAAACACAACTTGCATATTGTCATAGACTAGGCCGAAACGTTAATCTTTTAACCTTGCTTAAATAAAACAATGCATTTTTAATAGTGAGCAAGAGTTTTCTATGATGATTAAAGTTTTTTTGTCGCGCCCTCCACTTTTTTGTCAAATAATACATCTAAAAAAAATGTAATAAGTTAATTATTAAAAGCATTAAAATTGGGATTGGGATGTTTCCCACCTATTTATACAACCTACTCCACAAAGTTTAGAGAAATGTTCTGAAATTAATTAAGAATTAAACAGAAGAAAATCAGAATTGAAGGCAACTATAATGCAAAGAATTTAATGGTATATGGTTCAATCCTGTTTCTGGTCTAATGAATAGTTAATATTGTTCCTCCTCTTCCTTGTGGCAAGCGCAGCAGCACACTGCCCTCCAAAGCCTGCAAAAAAACGCTGGACTGCCCCTTTCCTCGCCCTGGATGGAACATCCAGGGTCACGTCCTTGGTGACGTGTGGGGTGACGTCCAGGGTGACCACAGCAACATCCTCTGGAAAGGGACAAAAGCGGGACAGAATGTAAATAAATGCAAACCGTAGGTTCTAAACACTGGCCAGTTGAATGGGATCTTTTATTTCAGCTCATGAAACATGGGACCAACACTTTACATGTTATCATGATGAACGGCACCTGTCAGAGTGCTTTCTATAAGTCTTACTCACCTGCTTGGATGTCAGATGGCAGAGTGGCGTAGACGGCCACCATGAGAGGCTTTTCTTCAGGTGTGACGTCCACAACCTCCAAGAGTGAAGAAGCAGGGTATGCATCTGTGTTAGGGGTGAGGTCCACAAGCTCCAGGTGGGAAGAAGCAGGATCTGCCTCTGTGTTTGGGGTGATGTCCACAACCTCTAGGTGGGAAGAAGCCGGGTCTGCATCTGTGTTAGGGGTGATGTCCACAAACTCCAGGTGGGAAGAAGCAGGATCTGCCTCTGTGTTAGGGTTGATGTCCACAACCTTCAGGTGGGAAGAAGCCGGGTCTGCCTCTTTGTTAGGGGTGATGTTCACAACCTCCAGGTGGGAAGAAGCCAGGTGTGCCTCTTTGTTAGAATTGATGTCCGCAATCTCTAGGTGGGAAGAAGCCGGGTCTGCCTCTGTGTTTGGGGTGATGTCCACAAGCTCCAGGTGGGAAGAAGCCGGGTCTGTCTCTGTGTTAGGGGTGGTTTCCACAACCTCCTGATAGGAAGAAGCCGGGTCTAACTCTGTGTTAGGGGTGATGACCACAAACTTCAGGTGGGTAGAAGCCGTCTCAGCCTCTGTGTTAGGGGTGATGTCCACAAGCTCCTTGTGGGAAGAAGCCAGGTGTGCCTCTTTGTTAGGGGTGATGTCCACAACCTCCAGGTGGGAAGAAGCAAGGTGTGCCTCTTTGTTAGGGGTGATGTCCACAACCTCCAGGTGAGAAGAAGCCGGGTCTGCCTCTGTGTTAGGGGTGATGTCCACAACCTCCAGGTGGGAAGATGCTGGGTCTGCCTCTGAGTTATGGGTGATGTCAACAACCATACGGTGGGAAGAAGCAGGGTCTGACTCTGTGTTAGGGGTGATGTCCACAAACTTCAGGTGGGTAGAAACCGTCTCAGCCTCTGTGTTAGGGGTGACGTTCACAACCTCCAGGTGGGAAGAAGCCAGGTGTATCTCTTTGTTAGGGTTGATGACCGCAATCTCTAGGTGGGAAGAACCCGGGTCTGCCTCTGTGTTTGGGGTGATGTCCACAAGCTCCTGATGGGAAGAAGCCAGGTGTGCCTCTGTGTTAGGGGTGATGTCCTCAACTTCCAGGTGGTAAGATACCGGGTCTGCCTCTGTGCTACGGGTTTTGTCAGCAACCTCCAGGTGGGAAGAAGCCAGGTGTGCCTCTGTGTTAGGGGTGATGTCCAAAACCACTATGTGGGAAGAAGCCGGGTCTTCCTCTCTGCTACGGGTGATGTCAACAACATCTAGGTGGGGAGAAGCTGGGTCAAACTCTGTGTTAGGGGTGAATCCCTCAACCTCCAGGTGGGCAGAAGCCGGGTCTTTCTCTGTGTTAGGGGTGATGTCCACAACCTCCGGGTGGGAAGAAGCTGGGTCTGCCTCTTTGTTATCGGGGATTTCCACAACCTCCAGGTGGGAAGAAGCCTGGTCTGCATCTGTGTTAGGGGTGACAATTAAAATCCTGATTGGCTCTACTACTACAAGGCACCAGGATGTCATGACAAAAGGCATCTGTCAGAGTGCTTTCTATGAGTGCTACTCACCTGCTTGGATATCAGCTGGTAGTGTGGCGGAGAAGGCCACCACTAGGACAGGGGGAACTCGCAGGGTGTCTGCAGTAGGCTGGAAGTAGCTTTTCACCTCGTCCGCCACAAAGGCACAGACAGAGCTCATAAAAAAAGGGGGTCTTGAGGTCATCCAGGGAGAAGGACTGGCTGATTCTCCCGAGGATCGACCTCACAGAGTCAAAAGCAGCAGCCCGGGAGAAAGGGGTGTGAGGAGAAGAGGCCTTCAACGTGTTGGAGAGCTTCTCCCCTACGGCCACCACCATACTCACAGCCATCCCGCTTAGGAGGATGGGGTGATCTGAATGGCCTTCCTCTGGCTGAAGCCACAGGGCCAGGAGGATCCTGGGCACCAGCTCCACCACCACCTGGGATGGGCTGAGCAGGTTGCTACAGGGCTTATTGGACAGCTTGTCCAGAATGCTCCTCACAGCTCTCTCCACGATGATGTGGACCTTGGGGTCGCTGAAATCAACAAAAAGCAGCAGAGAAAGCTAAACGATGTGCAATGTTCACACAGAGAACACTGCCCTAGTTATTTTCTGCATAGCTCCAGATGTGTAGATGAATGGAGCAAGCTGTATGCAGGGCAGTACATGGAACTCACATGTCAGCGCCAGCTGGAGAGGTGGTGTGCATAGAGCGGCGGAGCTTGCAGACAGCCTTGTGCTCCATGTCAATCATTTTTAGGCAGGTGTTTACTTCCCAGGTCTGCCGTAGGAAACAGGAAGTCCCATTAGTGTAATTTCACAACAGATATATTCTGCTGTACTGACTAGTTGTTGAAAGGCTAGAAAGGAGCTCACTGACTGATAGTCTAAGTCTCTAACTCTCATTCTCTTACCAGCCGAGCGAGTTCGTTCCCCTCCTCCAGGGTTTCCTTCCACACCCTTCAAATAAAACACAAAGCATTTCAACTTTCCTGGCTTCCTATTTATCTGTTGTTTATTTTACCCACACCTCCTGGAGTGCTGCTGGTGACAGAGAATGGCAGTGAAGGTGAGAGCTGACGTGGTACTCACCTCTCCCTAAGGGATTTTTTGCCCTGAGACACCAGCCAGTCGCTCATGTGCTCCATGGTGACATGGGGCGAGACCTGGCCTCGACTCTGGAGCAGCAGATAGTGGACCATGAACTTCTTCTGCAAGATGAGGTAAGGTGTGAGACCGTGCCACTAAAGACCATATAATGTGCTTTCAGAAGGGCCTCTCGCAACATTTCACAACTGCTCATGTCTCACAATTTGCAAGTGATATTAAAAACTCTTATGACCATCTTCTCTAAACTGTCTTGAAATAAAACTCTTGTTTTGGGATTAAATCTATCTCTTTTTTTCTGTGGTTACTTTTTTTGTGGGATGAATCTTACCTGTTTATTGTAATATGCTTCCTCCCAGCAGGCCTGCAGAGTCTGAAAATAAAGGCTGCTTCTACAGAATTCCTTTGAAGATAATTAAAACAATTATGCTTTATTAGGTACATTATGCACAGGCATTTACAGTATGCCAAAAGGAATATCTCCTAAGATTACCTTAGTGGGACCATAAGTGAACTCAGGAATGCTCCCAACCCTATCCATGGTCAGAGGGGGGACGAAATGCAGCGCTATAAATATACGGGATGCTCTAGAGATAACAGGAATGACTTAAAGTCGCGAATGATCAATGCCTGTGGAGTCGTCCAATATGCTGCGCTGAGAATTGAGTTGTAGACGATATTTGGATATGTTTGGCGCAATTTACATGTTTACATTCTATTGCCATGGAGAAATTGAGTTTCTAGAACCTGTTTTCTTCTATGTCTTTATTTCGTGAAATATTAAGATCTTTATTTTGTCATAATGTGTATATGAGGACGTTGGAGCCCGTTCCGATTCATGACGCGGTTATCCAGGTGCATGTTGCATAGACCTACTAATCCAACCTTGGCTTACAAGTTAAATTAAATTAGTATATATGCCTATACAAATCTATTGACCACATCCATTTAAATCAATGATTGTCAATTGAAAATGTGGTAGTTGTGTTATCCTGTTGTGCGTGTCAGGGCTCCTCTTAAGCACGTTATTCCAATATTTCCTAGAATTGACGCAGGTTACACTTTTGCAAAACTACTAGGTTAAAAATAAGAGCATGAATGACAATAAAGGTATGACTTGAATTATATGTGTAGTAGTGTGATGTTGTTCCCCTAGATTATGCACCAAATTGCACACAAGGACAGTTCAAGTAGGCCAGGTCAAGAGGGGATGTTAATAAGTTAATAATAATAATAATTCAATGTGGTTTCTTTATTTAATTACAGCTGCATAGCTAATGTTATTTTTTGGTGTACAAACATTTTTATGTATCTATATTGCAAATAGACCTAATTGTAAAAGTTGTGTATATTTTGGTTTGGTCCATCGCGGGTTATCTGTATTTATGTACCCTCTTATTGTTCTCTTTTGCCTGACCTTCAACTAGCAAGGTATGTTGTCCTTGGCGCCGTAATTTGTCGATATAAAACTGTGGTAAAGTTACACAAAGTGCTGTTACGCAACTACAGGTTTTGTTACAATGTGGACAATATAAAGATGTATGTTAACAACTTTCACCGAGCTCGCTAATTAGGGTACCTATTGTAACTCGGGAGTATTTGGGTCAGTGTTTGAGTGAGTTTCTATGTGCTCACGCAGGTGCCCGAGTATGGAGGACTAAAAGTGCCACAATTAAATAAATAAATACACCATTAAATAATTACTTAAATGTGTCATTAATTAATTAAATGTGTCATTAATTAATTAAAATTAGAATTAAATACATAAATGTGTAATTAAATGTATCATTAATTAATTCAAATACCGATTCATTTTATGTAAAATACATATATAATTATTTCACTATTTACATTTACATTTCATGATCCTGCATTGCAGTGATTCATGAATTACTTAAAACTGTCAAACTGACCCATCAAAGTCAGTGGGCGGGGCTAACGCGAATCTAGTCTGATCCATTGCTTTGGTCTGAAGTAGAGTAGGCCAACCTGGATAGAGACAATGGAGGATCTCCGTGAACTTTCCAGGGAGTTGGTTAGAGACATTTTAAACTTAGCAGAGGATGTAGAAGCAGGACCTGCTGACCCAGAGCATGTAGCTAGTAAAGCAGAGGAACTTATTGAAGTTGTTGGAGTCATTTCCGCACTTTCCGACGAAGATATCGACCACAGAGTGATTGCAAATCTAGAAGAAGTTGTCCACCGCTTCTCTGGTACCAGGGCACTTCAGGCCCAACACACACAGGGACCGGGGCGTTTGGCGTTTGACATACCGAGTGCAGTTCTGGAGCATCAACTTCTTTGTGGAGTTCCCGCAGTTCAAATTTGCAGCGATGTTCGGTGTGTCAAAGAGGACCATCAGGAGGCGCATGCAACAATACAGTTTAAGGTATTTACACTAAATTCATGAGTTTTCTGTTTATGAATTGCTGCTCTCATACACTCGGAAAGAATATGACGTTTAAGGTAACATTACTTGATGTTGTGTTTTTCTTGTTTGTACAGAAAGACAGATCTCTATTCAGCTGTGAATGATGAGGAGTTAGACCGTATTGTAAGTGAAATTCACAAAGTCATCCAAACACCGGCTACAAGCTAATGCGTGGTCACCTGAATGCAAGAGTTGTGCATGTTCCAAGTGAGTAGATAATAATATGGGCATTATTTAAATGTATTTTTAATTTGGAGCTCTGCCCCTTTGAAAGGTGAAGGAAGCCCGCTTATGGAAAGACATCAACCTGTGAGCTGTAGTTTCTACAGTGCATACTATGCAAAGCTGTATTATTTTAAAAAACTGAATAAGTAACATTTCATTTCTCACTGCCTTGGTGACCAAAAATAACAATCTTGTGTAAGGACATGTCAAACTAGTTTTAAGTACAAGACTGATTATGCTTGTCATCCATTCAGGTTCCTGAAGAATATGGGATCGATTGGAACGGACCTCACTGCCTTCATCGAGGCACTGTGTCAGTCCCCGAGGTTCAGCTGGCCCGTGAGCTCTCAGATGAAGAGGTTGCAATTTTGCCAGCTCCAGGAGTTTCTGATGCACTTAGACTATATGTAGAGACTGTGGAAGTGTTATCAAGAATCTTAGACTGATGTCCAACCCATGTTTTTATTTGTTGTGTTAGAACAAGCAAGGAAAAACTGAAAGTTTACTTTCCTTTTAAAAGAAAGGAAAAAAAGCTGTTTCTTTGAAGCTTCCTGTCTCATTATGGTCCACAGAATGACTAACATGAATGCTGTACTGTTAGCACTGAAGGTGCAGAACAGTTTGATTTTAGTAAATGGAAGAAAAAAAAGTCAACTACTGCACAGTGTGTTAATGTTTTCAAAGACACTGAACTTGTGTCAATTCATCTGAACTGTGTATGCATTGACATTAGGGCTGGGCAATATGGAGAAAATCAAATATCACATTTTTGACCTAACACCTTGATGTCGATATTGCAACGATATTGTAAGGTTGACAATTGGTGCATTCACAAAATATCTTCCACATTTAGATTTCGGATAAATAACTATCATATTGTGGATATAATGACTAAGTGGTAAAAGGCAAATAATAGAACAGCTAGAACAGTCTGGTAAGTTCAGAAAATGACATCACTTTACTGTAATGCAGCCTTTGAAACCAGGAAAAGACTAAACTTACCATGTAACGATATTACACTTCTTCAAAATCTAATGGTGCTTTTCCATTACATGGTACCTACTCGCCTCGTCCTAAAATCTGCAATGGGAAACGGACGCACAGCGAGTCGAGGCGAGGCGAGTCAAGTAGGTACTGGTAATGGAAAAGCACCTTAAGACGATATCTAGTCTTATATCACGATAGATATAATATTAAAATATTGCCCAGCCCTAATTGACGTCTGAAAAAACTTAAACAAGCCCAAATCCAGTACTTTTTATGGCAGCGACAAGTGCTTTCTCAAAGTCCATGTAGAGTTTGAAATGAGCTGGCAGCTTTAGGGTTTCAAAGCATGTGGAGGACGTAGGAAGGGTTCCCCCAGAAATCTCCACTCTCAGTTCAGGAGGAAGCATCTCCCAGCCAACCCAGAATGTCAGCAGCTGGGCCAGGGTACCTGATGAAGCTAAAAGTCATAAAATGGATTAAAGACATTTAGTTCAACTGTAATTGATCATATCTATCCATGAAACATAGAAGCATTTGTAAAGAGAGAAAATAAGGTTTATACCTGTTTCAATGAACATCCTTAGAAAGCCAGTGATGCGGCAGGTGGTGTCTAAGTCAAAGTCTTCATCATCACTGTCCTCAACTGGCCATGTGATTTTTTCTAGGAGCATCTTAAAGAAAACAAAAATTGTAATTTAAAAAAAAGGGAGAACTTATTTTGGTGAAGGACTATGCAGATCAAATTCTTAGAAAATGGAAAAATATCCATCTCAGTCATTGAAAATACACGTAAATTCATCAAGTTAAGTCACAAATATAACTAAATTACTGACTTACCTGGGGTGTGAACTGCATTTCAGCCATTTTGGGGAAAAGAAGTGGTACAACATCCGGCCTAGATGTCAGCAGGGGCCATACCATCACATCTTTCAGTCCCTTTCTCAACTGTTTAATTTGGCGCATGGTCCTCCCAACGACCTAAGAGACAGACCGACCCATATTACAGCCCAAATCCTTAACCCAAATTTGACAAAAGTTGGCACAGTAGGAAAAATGTTAATAAACACAATAAAGTGCTTTATAAAAATCCATTAAAACTCTAGTACTTAAACTCTCGTGTTAACATAACAAGCCAGGGTTCACAACACATTCTATAATTTCAACAAGTACAGCGATGAATTCTGTCACTTAACCAGCAGGAACTCACTGCATGGAGTAGAAGTTTGTTATGTAGCCATCTCCGATTTGTTTTGGTGACTGCCGGAAGATCCCAAGACATGGAAAGATCTGAAACTGTGTCCTTCTGTTCCGGTGTAAGATCTTCATGTTCAAGCTAGAATTAAGACCATACAAGTTATTATATCTGCCCAAGCAATATTTTTTACATGGCAAAGTTTCTTTTAGGTTACATACCAGTTCTATGATGCTCCTGATGTGCAGATCAGGACACTCTTCTGTAACAACAGTAGCCATTTCAGGGTCCCCATTGAACAGTACATGAATTACAGCAGGACTTAGTCCTGTGACATGGGGACCATCATGCAGAAAGGTGTGGCCCAACATCCTTCCTGCAACCCGGAAGAGGTTGCTTTCAATAAGTGCCTCTGATGCTGCTGGAACAAGATGGTCAGGTTCACCCTCAAATAGCAGTGTTCGGCCCATTCCTCCTGTAAAGTACCAAGAGAGCAGGGAATAAAGTCACAACAATTAACCTCTTAAATACATTAAATAAAAATGTATGATAGATAGATAGATAGATAGATAGATATATTACATCATACTAGTGGCGATTACTTGGCCTGTGGTATTGCTGCTTGTAGAATTCACTTAAACCAAATTGTAGCCTACTCCAAAATGACTTACAGAAGGACCCCAAACCACTTCAAATTCAATTCCCCTGTATACCCTACTACAGACTTACCTGACACAAAACATTGCCCACCGGCCCTCCGCTAAACAGCACATATCCGCGTTCATCAACCACCAGAACGTACGTGTACGCGTGTGTGTGTGTGCGCGCGCATAGAGAGAGGCGGTGTAGAGTGAGTCACGACACAAACAGGTGCTCAGTCAGCGTTGCATGCAGTGTGAGAATGGCAAGCAGCAAGAGCGGCAAAAGCCAATGTGTGCTTCTTTTACCTATATATGTAACGCTATCTTTTGCGTTTATCCAAACGTCGTCAAACTTGGCACTGCACTTACTCGTGACCAGAGCAAGACACCTGTCAAGTTTGAAATCCATCGGACTAACTGAGAGACATGCGCTACAGACAGACATTTCTGCAATTTATAGATGGATTAACCTTCAAAAAATTAGTAAGATACTTACCAAGATCTAGACTGAATCCAAACTGGAGTTTGGATATGATTGTTGTCATAAAGTACCGCATCACTCCCTCTCCGATAGCAACATCACCTGAAATAAAATACTGATAATAACACTGGAAAAAAAGTGGCGGCCTAATACAGGTAACTGGATTTGGTAACATTTAACAAGAAAGGGAGAAAAACTTCTATTGGCTGTAATTCTAGAATAGCATCCTTAATATTGATTATTCCAGATAACAAGAGTATATTGTGCACAATATTCACATACATACATATAACATTTTTATCAATTATATAATTTTGTGCATTCCATTCTCCCATTTAACAATTACATATAAGCTACTTGAGTGGTATAAACTGTACTGATGTATTTATATTATAAATGTTATATTACTTACCAACCAGAGTACAATGAAGTGGACATGCCCATTCTTGCTGCTGTTTATAGAATAAGAGAAGCTCCCGTTCTGTCACGGACGTCGAGGAGTGAAGGAGACCAAGGCGCAGCGTGTGAAACGAACATGGTACTTTATTAAGTTAAAGCACGACAAAAACAACAAATCAAAGCGACGAATGTGAAGTCCAATAGTGACAAAGACTAAACAGGAACAATGAACAAAAACCCACAACCCCCAACGGAAAACAAACAGATTAAATATGGCTCCCAATCAGAGATAACGAGCCGACAGCTGACACTCGTTACCTCCGATTGGGAGTCACTTGACCAAACACATAGAAATACACCCAAAAGAATGAACAACCCTGGCTCAATATTCAGAGTCCCGGAGCCAGGGCGTTACACGTTCCCTGTCCTCTTCAGAGTCCCTTACATCCATCTTCATTCTAAGTGGTTTCCCAGTTGCATGTTCCCTTAGCAGATTCTCTTTGAAAACTTTGGCAGCTTGAGTGGGTTCTTTAATAAGCTTCCATTCTAAACAAACAACAACAATAAAGTTATCTATTACAGAGAGACATATTGTGAGTTGGCATGTTACCTGCATATACAGATATCCTCTCACTCTACAGAACAGGAGGAAAATTCTGTTCATTTCACTGACAAAACGTGAGACCCAACATCTTCAGAACCTGTCACAACGCTGAGTTGACATAAAAACAGCACTACTAAACAACTACAACTAAATATTAGAAAAATAGAAAAACCCAGTTGCATGTTATTAATTGTCTGTAACTGTATTATCTTATCTAATTATATCCTACAGGTGTTATCTTTCTATTAACTTTTCAGTTACACACAATCTTATAGCAACACTATTGTGATGACACAAACCACTGTCTGTTTCTTTGCGATCCAACTCCTCGTTGACAATCACTGCCGGTACTACTGCACTCTCAGCTGATGTTTCAGGCCTCACTGGAACACTGTCACTGACTAGGGCTGTCTCACTATCATTTTCTTCACTTTGGCCTCCCTCTTGTTCTCTTTCTGATTCCTGCATGGGTGTCCTTGAAGTTAACACAATTGAAATGATGGTCATACTCGCTTATTTGTGTGCACAACAATAAGAGAGACATATTCCCAAAGAAAATAAATTATGCTACCCTTGCATTGCTTTAAGAAGTACATACCCATTGCAGCTCAATCTGTGCAGCTTCATCTCTGAAAAAGGGAACTTCCTTCTGACAAGTGATGCAGGGGATGACTGGACCAGAGGCAGGACGTGAGCTCTCCTAACAACAACAACAACAAATGGCTTTTAATTAATGATTAAAAGTCACCAGTAATCTTTGTTTTGATTATGTATTAAACTAAGTCTCTGTAAATGTATGTACACAATCTAAGGGTAGATCCTGTTGAAGTGGACGATGTAGATTGTAGCCTGTCCAATCATCGTCGATGGATCTTTCAGATAGGCAAGGGTGTATCCAGTGCTGGGACACTGAAGCAACGCAAGATTTAGACTGCGAGTAGATCCTACAAGTTTTAGAAATTCAAAGCCTCCCCCTTGTTGGAGCTTGGAAACACTTCCATCAGTTTATTTGTTATAACCATGGGATCGTGGTCATTCCCTGGAGAAAAAAACAAAACAAAATCATAACTCACCTCACCTTAAATTAAGCAAATAAGCCTGTGATAACTATTATTGACACTATGAACACCAATTAAGTTTGAGTCACTATAAAAAGAAATGCAAATAATTTCAACAAGCCACAGACAGTACAAACTTTTTTTACTTTTGGTAAATGCCTAGTTTCGCACTGACCTGAAAATGTTACTTTTTGCTCTCCAAGTCCTGAAGTAAGAAGTTCAGCTTTAAACAGTACGCTTGGAATTTTATCCGCATTGTGGTCAGCCAAACAACAGACAGTGTGTGTGTAGCTTCTTCAGCTAACTTGGACTTGTGCTGGTCGTCTCGTCATATTCCTTCTGGCTCCAATGTTATATGGCGCAAAGAGCCTTGCTACCTCCGCTGCAACACAGAAAACGTAACAGCTCACATGGTCACCAGTCAGCTAAAACAGCCTCTACTTCTATCTTGGGATGCTCAAGCCAGCTAACACCATTTAGCCGATTAGCGAACTAGCTAGGTTTATGCTTCCCCCCATTAACAATAAACGTGTCACGCACGAAGCATCATAATACCGCATGCAAATACATGTTCGAGTCGATCTAATTTAACCTACACGTGTGTCCCGAATCATTAAATAGTAGCACACCTGGCTAACATGAAATTACTTAGCTTACCTTGGACAGGTGTACGTGATTGAGCGGCCGGTATCTGCTGTGACTGAGCTGCCGGAGTCACCGGTGCCGCGGGGAGCCGTTGGACTTCTGCTCAGAGCTTCCTCAATCAAATTCGCTGCTTCTCTCAGCAGCTCCGGGCAACTTTTAGACATTTTGTCCTGCACCTCACACAGCGTCTCAACATTGGGGCTAGCAGGACCGAGTCTTCTCTTGATTTTTAGCCGTTGCAATGAAAGTACTGTTTAACCGTGTAACTAAACCAACGTAGAGGTGAATAGCGCCACCCAGTGTATTGGAATGTGTTCAGTAGCTCTGCATCAATCCATTATCCGGAATTGATTTGTTTTGGCTTGATGCAGAGGGTAACCAATCAGGCGTTAGGTTCCGCCTACCAACTTTTGATGGGTCAGTTTGACAGTTTTAAGTAATTCATGAATCACTCCAACGCAGGACCATGAAATGTAAATGTAAATAGTGAAATAATTATATATGTATTTTACATAAAATGAATCGGTATTTGAATTAATTAATGATACATTTAATTACACATTTATGTATTTAATTCTAATTTTAATTAATTAATGACACATTTAATTAATTAATGACACATTTAAGTAATTATTTAATGGTGTATTTATTTATTTAATTGTGGCACTTTTAGTCCTCCATAGCTACGAGTTGGCTACAAAGGGCTATGTGTGATTTGTCTCTTACGACATTTCTACTCGCTAGGACCTTGTGGTAAAGGTAAAGGTGGCATAGCAGCAGCAGTTCCTCTGAAGTCAGTATCTGCTGGAAGGACACCTGGTGGAAAAGGAGAGGATGAGTGTGGCCAGCCAGCCTGTTGTGCCTCCCCTCCCCCCCCCCCCTCCATTTCTCTCCAACATGGACTCAAAGCCTGTGCGGATCACCCGGCTCGTGCCTCCCAAAGCTGGCTGTAGGGATTTAAGACACGGTGTGTATGTGTGGATTTGTTTGTGGTCTGCCCCACCTCACTGTCCATCCGCCTGCCCTTGGCTCCTCCTGGCAGCCACCACCACCCTCAGTATGTCTCTGAGTCTGAGTCGCTGGAGTTTCCTCATCCTTGCAGAAGCCCTCCATCGTGAGCTCGCGGCTCGGACAAGAAGGTTGCAGGAGGCCGGTGCTTCGCTGGCGCAGCACGGTGGTGGCTACGAAGGTCACACTCTGAGGCCAGGTGTAGTGGTTAATGGCACTGAAGGACAGGCTGGGCGCCGGTTGCAGTGGAGACACGGGATATGGTGGCAGAATCAGCGCCAGGCAGTCCGCCACGTCTTGTTGGGGGCGAGGCTGCGCAGGCGTGTAACCTGAGGGGGGTTCAAACAGAACAGCAGAGGTACCTCTTCAGAGCATCACCGCATTACTACAACACTTTTGGTGAAAACATGGAAATAACAGCAGGCTAGAGACAAATTAAGACAACAACCAAGCAGTGACTGAGAGAGAAACATTTGTATTACATTGAGAAGAGAAGTACAGAAGAAAACGTGTGTTAAGAGGTTTACATTTCTCATGATCATGCAAACGCTGAAGAACTTCAACAACACTCCTGAACCACCACCACAGACCATTGGCTGCAACGTGTAATGACTCTGAGGAGTAGGCATCAGCTAGATTAGCTTACAGCAAATGAGATACCTCCAAATGACAGACATCATATAGTGCACTTTTCCACTCATAATTATATGCCATTTAGCAGGATGCTTTTATCCAAAGCGACTTACAGTATATGTGTATATATTTTTGTGATGGGGGTCCGGGATGAACTCACTACCTTAAGGCTACAAGCGCCCGTGCTCTACCAGCTGAGCTACAGAGACCAATTCTTCTGCCCACTGATACAGCTGAAACCAGCATGTATTGGTCAAAGGCTACAAGTAGTATCAGAGCTGATGAGAAGTTCCTGTCTGTAATCTTTCTCCAATATCAACAGCACTGGTTTCATGCCCTTAAAACTAGAGTCAAACATGTCACACTGCAATTTTAACCAGAGAGAGCCAACTGTTCAGATGAACGTCATTCATGTGGGATGCTCAATTACTGCAGGCCAGATGAAGAGCAGTGTTTTGACTGCATCCTGCAGGGTGAGCTCTGCTTGGCACTGCTCATCAACAGCTTGACACAGACAGAGAAACAGCAAAGAAATCCCACTAGGGAAATTGCCATTTATTAAAATGTAAACAGACATGTTGAACTTGGCCGCTGGGCGAGCGGGGCGAGGAGAGGGCCATGCACGACAGCGTTGGCCTGTCGGCTCAGCAGCATCATGAGGGAGGTCTTCCCGAGGCACGGGGAGCTGGGACCTGGGCGCCAGGCCCAGCAGCAGCTGAAGACACCACTGGGTCCGTGAAAGCCGCCGCATGCAGGGGGTCTGGAGAGAGAGGAACTTACTTCACCTATTGTTAATGTAGGACTGTTATAAACAAGTTTGTTCAATTAACCCTGTTTATACCATAGAAATATAAAATCACTAATAGATGTATTAAAAGTAATCTACAATCCCTCATCCAACTCCCAGAGGTCATTTTATTCCCTAGACAAACATTGGTTTTCAGAAGAAAAAGGATTGTATGGCTGCAGTAGTGTATGTAGTGGGTGACAATGGGGCAGAGAGTGTAATAGCATCTCTGCAGGTGGGAACGAGTTGCCCTTGGGTTTGTGGGAAAACCTCCGTTCAGCAGCACTCCTCTACACACGTGTCATGGCCTAGTGGAAGATTGATTCATTCAGGAAAAAGATGACGCCGCTGCAGACTACACACACATTTGAGAAAGCACATCTATCAATGGTGAAGTCACAAAAGATGTTTTAGCTACAACATATGCTATGTAATCCCTGACAAAGTCCGTTTCTGTAAGGTCCTCCACTGAGAGTCATAACCCCAATTCTGTTAGTTTGTTCATTCCCACATGGCTCCAGCCCATACCAATCAATGCTTTTCAAGTCGTCAAAGAGGGAGTGAATGAGTGTACACTTCATGGAGGAGAGAATATGAGCTACAGTCCAGTTAGCTGGGCACGTACTGCCAGGGCGGGCTCCGCCTAATTCAGGGACATGTTTTACGGTGCTGAAGAGAGAAAATCAGAAAAGATCTAGTGTTCTGTGGGGGTCAGTACGTACCAAGTGTAGAGGCTGTGGCAGCGTAGCTCCTAAGGTTGTGAGACGGAGGGTTCACCACCATGGCGAGCCCTCTCAGCACCCGATGTGTCCTGATGCGCACAGGAAGGGGGCACAGTCCGAACCAGAAGTGGGCTGTGCTGCAGCAGGCCTCCACACACTCCCTCATGACCCGCCGCCCGCCTGGGAGGGGAAGTACATGGAGACAATAATGGATTTAAAGAATTCATAATCAATGATATAATAAGAACTAGTCAATTATTATAAATGATGTCTGAGGCAGTCCTCTACAGGGATGACATACTACTACCCATGGACAACTACTTTCTGAAGATATGTACTATTTGAGCCTCCTGCCTCTTTCAGGTGTGGGAGTTTATACAGCAGCCTCCTCCTCACTCCTCTGTGCAGCGCCTGTTCTGCCCCTACTCTGTCTTTGGCTCTTACGCCTGGCTCCTTGTTGAGCAGTGAGTACAAACAGTGTGTGTCGCTCAGCACCGACAGCATCAGAGGTTTGATTATTAAACAAAGACAAATGCTGTCATATTACAAACTGGTAATAACCAGGTTGAGGTCTCAATTGCAACGAGCCTTATATGGTACACTACTTTTGGACCTGAGCCTAGGGGTTTTAATAAAGTAGTGGTACCATGAAATATAGGGTGCCATTTGGGACGAGACCTAGTGTCAAAATCTCATTTCAGAATTGTATCCAAAACCCAATTGACTTACTGTCCATTCTGCTTAGTCCATCGACTCTGAGGTCAGCATTTCTAATCAGCAAACGCAACACTCCTAATCACCGTTGGTAGCCAGAGGAGGATAAATAGAGAGGATATAAGAATGTGATGATTAGACCATGGTAGTTAGAGGGAGGGATAAACAGAGAGGATATAAGAATGTGAGATGATTGACTGCTGGTAGTTAGAGGACAAATGAGAGACATAAGAATGAGACATTGACCAGAAGAGAGGAGACAATGAGAGAGACATAAGAATGTGAGATGATTTGACTGCTGGTAGCTAGAGAGGAGGATAAACAGAGAGACATAAGAATGTAGATGATTGATTGTAGCTAGAGGAGGATAAACAGAGGATATAAGAATGTGATACTGACTGCTGTAGCTAGAGGAGGATAAAGCAGAGAGGAGAGGCGAATGTGAGATGATTGACCGTTGGTAGCTGAGGAGGCTAAACAGAGAGGATAAGGAGCTGATTGCTGATCACTATTACCTACATGAACAGACAGATTTCTAGAACAGTGGTATAAGATGACATCTCCATGATAAACACACAGATAATAAAAACATTTGGGGCTGAGGCCCTCAAGCCTGTCACCTGCTAGCTGTGTCTGATAGAAGTCCCCTGTGCACTGATTAGACTCTCATTCCTCCCAGATCCTCAGCACAATGACAAAAATGACCTTTAGATCAGTGTGTGGGCATTTTCACACTATGCTATATAATATCTCAGAGTGACATTGGCATCTAGCAACATGACCAAACAAATGTCATCTGGTAAGTGAAAACTTTTAATGACAGAATTTAGGTTCTACTTAGTGTAAGAGCTACAGTGAATAAAGGTGAGGTTTAACTCTTTAGTCGACTTAGTGAAAAATCTGTCGATGTGCTCTGAGCAAGGCACTTAACCCTAATTACCCCTGTAAGTCGTGCTTCTGATAAGAGCGCTCCTAAGCAAATGACTAAAATGTAAATGGGCTATCCTAAGGCGTACTGCAGCGTGATGGGGTCCTCTTCAGGTGAAGTCTCTTTAACCAGGATGGTGCTCCCAGGCTGATGAGGACGCCAACACACTCCACATGGCCTTTAAAGGCAGCCAGGTCAGAGGTGCGCCCTGGCTGTTCCTCACGTTAGATCAGCAGACCGGAACCAGACCCATAGCATGGTGGTGGCCGTGGTACGTTGAATGGAAACAAACACACAGTTGGAAGAGTCAGGTATGCCAGAACAGATATACACTCCTAATATAATTAATGTCCTAGTAGACTATGCAGTATGCCAGAAATAGATATATACTCCTAATATAATAAATGTCCATAGCAGACCAGCAGAAATTGAACAGAAACAACAATCCTAGACCTCAGCAGACTCAGGTCTCTCAAATCAAGGCCCATTTTTTCTCCCCGCCCAGCATCACTCAAGGTCCCTGCCAAGCGAGAGATTTAGAAACAAACACACTACTACTCCTGTTGGAGGTTGATTAACTAAATTGGCAAACAAGGAAATCATCCTCATCATCACCGTGTCAAAATATGCATGTATTTTAATTAATCAGGAAATAGATAGGAACATGGTGCGGGAGGGTCTGGACAATCAACGTTTGGTGGGAAAGCCAATACCATGCCTGTGATCCCAGATAGCACTCCATTTATGTAGTGCAGTACTTCCTGATCTGGGGCCCCATAAGGTTTGGGTAGTGTTAGGGGTACTAAATAGGGAATAGGGTGCCATTTGTCATGGTGGCGAGACCCCTACAGTGGAGCAGGTAGGTTTATCACAGCTAAGTGTAGGGGACATGGGGAGCTGAGGTCAGAGTCGTTCAGGATGTGCTGGGTCCCTGAGGTTTCCACACAGTGGAAAGACGCGAGGCAGTTTCAGACTTGTTAACATATTTACTTTGGGGGTTAGTTAGTAGAAGGTCAGTGTTGTAACCTGAGTGTCCAGCCCCCTTTGCAGAAATAGGGTGTTGGGATTCAGAATTAAACAAGCTAGTGTGAGGAAAGTAACCAACTGGTACTTACCACATCTAAAGGTGTTTCACTTGCAATCTGGAAAAAGAACATCAAGAGTGACGATGCTACCTACAAACAACAACTTAAATTCTAAAACCCTACTGAATATCAACGTCTGTCCAAATGGCACCCTATTACTATATAAAGCATTACTTTTGACCAGAGCCCCATGGGCCCTGCGCATCCATTGTTGGGACAAATTAGATGAGGGGTTATCCGTGGTTTGATCACCAGCTCCAGACAGAATGGGTGTCGAGACGCAGACCTAATGGACCGGCAAGCTGTAGCCCCGATTGTCCCTGATCCCCGGGTTAGTTTGCAAATATTCAGATACTTCTAGAGGCGAGGTCAAGAGTTCACTAATCATTATTATACTAACATCAAGATAGACAGATAAAGTGTATAGAGATATCAAAGGAGACGTGGCCAAGCTAACACTGCAGATTTAATACTAGTATGTATTCAAACACGCCAACAACATATATCCTAGACTACAGTGAAATGAAAGGTATGGCACCACAACATACTTAGATCATAGGAAATGTGAAAGGTATGGACCACAACATACTTCCAGACTACAGAAATGAAAGGTATGCACCACAACATACTCTCCAGACTAACAGTGAAATGGAAAAAGGTAGGCACCACAATATACTCTCAGACTACAGTGAAATGTGAAAGGTATGGCACCACAACATACTTAGACTACAGTGAAATGTGAAAGGTTATGGCACTACAACATACTCTCCAGACTACAGTGGTAATGTGAAAGGTATGGCACCACAACATACTAGACTACAGTGAAATGTGAAAGGTTATGGCACCAAAACATACCTCCAGACTACAGTGAAATGTGAAAGGTCACACACCACAACATACCTCCAGATCACAGAAATGTGGAGGTGGTATGGTACACAACATACTCTCTAGATTACAGGTGAAATGAAAGGTATGGCACACAACAACAGAAGGGTGAGACGAATTTTCCGCCTGTGTCGGAGGAGGCGCAGTGGAGCGGGGTGCAACCCTTTTATACAGATCGTCTCACACTGGCCCCAGACCTCACCAAGGCAAAAACAGACACTGGGGGTTACAATTGGCTGTCAGACAATGAGAGGACTCTAGAAGAACGCACAGAAACCATTCAAACAATAACAGAAACAGCTATTATTAGAGCAAAAAATATTTAATTTATGACACAGTCATTTACAGACACTCTTATCCAGTGTGACTTACAGGAGCAATTAGGGTTAAGTGCCTTGCTGCAGTGCACATACAAATTTTTCACCTAGTCAGCTAGGGGTTTTGAACCAGCAACCTTTCGGTTACTGACCATAACGCTCAACTGCTTAGGGCTACCTGCCGCCTAATATTTCCCATAAAATTCCTATATGCCCTATACTATATTCCCCATTATCATAAAGATCACATATGAAAGTTATTTGATGCCACAGACAGACCTTCGGAGCTGTCCTTTCATGGAAGTCTCGCCCCTGTGTTGAAAGCAGATTCCAGACAGTCTTGGAGTTCTGGTAACAAGATATCAAGTTCCAGAAAGGCCTCGTACATCTGAGCTATCAGGTGAATGGTAACAAGATATCACAAGTTCAGGAAAGGCCTCTGCATTATCTGAGCTATCAGGTGGATGGTAAACAAGATATCAGTTCAGAAAGGCCCTCGTAATCTGAGCTATCAGGTGAGATGGTAACAAGATATCAAGTTCAGGAAAGGCTGGCTCGTGTACATCTGAGCTTATCGGTGGATGGTAACAAGATATCAAGTTCAGAAAGGCCCTTTCACATCTGAGCTATCAGGTGGATGGTAACAAGAATATCAAGTTCAGAAAGGTCTCGTACATCTGAGCTATCAGGTGGATGGTAACAAGATGTCAAGTTCAGAAAGGCCCTTTCACATCTAGAGGAGCTATCAGGTGGATGGTAACAATAGGAACCTTAAAGAAGTAAGAGGAATCAGCACCTAGCTTCTTGCATAGTATCACTGTTTTTCTAATGCTAATAAAAGCAAAAAAGTGATACTAGCAAGAGTTCAGTTCTGAGACTATCTTCTCTTTCAAGAAGATATAAAGACATATTGTAGACCAGAGCGCAAGTCAATACCACCATGGCACTGGAAACCGCATTATACAGAAATGATACCAGACCAGTCTATACGTTTACTGCTAAACAATGTGAAATGTAAGAGTGTGAATATGTGTTTGTTCTTTCTGGTGGCTTTCCAGTTCATGAACTAAATATTCCTTGGGTAAAGCCTGGACCAGTCCACTCACCCAACAGCTGCTGCAGCATGTAAACAGGTCCTTCCAAAGTCGTCAGGGGTGTCTATATCAAAGCCTGATGAGAGGAGCTTCCGACAGCAGTCAGAGAACCCACTGAGAGCAGACAGGTGGAGGGGAACATCCCATGGACGCTCGCCTGCAACAAATCCCACATTTGAGACTTTGCTACGACACTCTTATCCAGAGCGACTTACAGTTGATTCAGCTAAGATTGGAAACAGCACCACATCACAGTCCTCATTAAACCCCACAGCAGATCAACACATCAGCATGCTGCAATGCCCTGTCTATCAACCCCCACACACCACAATGTGTTGAGCATAGTCTCCAAGCGGGGAATTCGGTCAATGACAGAATTGCAGATGCACATGTTGCATTTTTGCTGGAAACTGTGTGTGTTCTCACTTGGCTGTGTCAGCTGGTTCGTGATGAGTGTATTGATGAGTAACTCATGGCCGTAGCGAGCAGAGATGTGTGCAGGGTGTGTTTCCATTCTTATCTTCACAGTCGATCTCAGCACCTACAGATCACACACACACACACAGACACAGACACACACAGACACACACAGACACACACAGACACACACAGACACACACAGACACACACACAGACACACACACAGACACACACACAGACACACACACAGACACACACACACAGACACACACAGACACACACACAGACACACACACAGACACACACACACAGACACACACACAGACACACACACACACACACAGACACACACACAGACACACACACACGTCCAACCACTTGACCCTAGAGGCCTCATGAAGCTTCATGTTCAACCACATTGCAAGTAACATTGCTCTGTGCCAGTGAATCATGGTTTGAAGACTAAAGACAATGCTCAGAAGAGCCACTGGTTCATATATTCAGTTGAGAGCATTCATAGCGACTCACCATTCTGGATGATGGCTTGAGATCTGGAGAAGCGTCCGGGGATGGCCGTCATGTGAGAGGGTCTTTCCATCTTTTACTCTGCAGATAGAAAGACAAAGATGGTTCACACGGCAGTCTGTGCTGCTGACCACAGGCAAAATCAAACACGTATTGGAGGAGCGCTTGATTGCATTTAGTTTGCATTGTTAGGCCTATTCCATTGGTATTTGAATGTAGACCAGGGCCAAATACTAAGCCATGTGCTGCGTCAGTGTGTCGTCCCAAATGGCACCCTATTTATTAAGTACACTACTTTTTTGAACCAAAGTAGTGTACTTATAAAGGGAACAGGGTGCCATTTGGGACACAGGCAAGTGTCATCACGGCTCCTTGCTCTATTGGGCCCCCTGGTCAAAAGTAGTGCACTACATAGGGAATAGAGGGGTGTTATTTAGTTCAGACACAGTGTTGGTCATCCGGTCTCCTCACCTTGATGTTGACGAGGGCCCCGTTGCCCACCAGCAGCTCCAGGCAGAGCGCCCATGGCGCGAGGCGGCCGTGAAGTGGAGTGGGGCGAAACCCTTCTCGTACACCTGGTTCACGTTGGCGCCGCACTCGATCAGCTCATTCACCACCACATCCTGCCCGTTGTAGCATGCCACGTGGAGGGTGTTACGTACCATTGGGCTAATTTATCTGGAGGGAGCAAGGGAGGGAAAAGAGTGGAGAGAGAGAGAGAGAGGGTTGGGGGGGAGAACAAAACAATACATTCCTGATCAGGTCACTTGGTTCTGAAAACCCCTGGTCCAACCTCTCTCTCAACATTACTTGGTTCTGAAAACCCCCTGGTCCAACCTCTCTCTCAACATTACTTGGTTATGAAAACCCCCTGGTCCAACCTCTCTCTCTTCATTACTTGGTTCTGAAAACCCCTGGTCCAACCTCTCTCTCTTCATTACTTGGTTATGAAAACCCCTGGTCCAACCTCTCTCTCTTCATTACTTGGTTCTGAAAAAAACCCTGGTCCAACCTTCTCTCTTCATTACTTGGTTATGAAAACCCCTGGTCCAACCTCTCTCTCTTCATTACTTGGTTCTGAAAAACCCCTGGTCCAACCTCTCTCTCTTCATTACTTGGTTATGAAAACCCCTGGTCCAACCTCTCTCTTCATTACTTGGTTCTGAAAACCCCCCTGGTCCAACCTCTCTCTCTTCATTACTTGGTTATGAAAACCCCCTTGGGTCCAACCCTCTCTCTTCATTACTTGGTTATGAAAACCCCCTGGTCCAACCCTCTCTTCATTACTTGGTTATGAAAACCCTGGTCCAACCTCTCTCTTCATTACTTGGTTATGAAAACCCCTGGTCCAACCTCTCTCTCTTCATTACTTGGTTATGAAAACCCCTGGTCCAACCTCTCTCTCTTCATTACTTGGTTATGAAAAACCCCCTGGTCCAACCTCTCTCTCTTCATTACTTGGTTCTGAAAAACCCCTGGTCCAACCTCTCTCTCTTCATTACTTGGTTATGAAAACCCCTGGTCCAACCTCTCTCTTCATTACTTGGTTCTGAAAACCCCCTGGTCCAACCTCTCTCTCTTCATTACTTGGTTATGAAAACCCCTGGTCCAACCTCTCTCTTCATTACTTGGTTCTGAAAACCCCCTGGTCCAACCTCTCTCTCTTCATTACTTGGTTCTGAAAACCCCCTGGTCCAACCCCTCTCTCTCTTCATTACTTGGTTCTGAAACCCCCTGGTCCAACCTACTCTCTTCATTACTTGGTTATGAAAAACCCCCTGGTCCAACCTCTCTCTCTTCATTACTTGGTTCTGAAAACCCCCGGTCCAACCTCTCTCTCTTCATTACTTGGTTATGAAAAACCCCTGGTCCAACCTCTCTCTTCATTACTTAAGGTTATGAAAACCCTGGTCCAACCTCCTCTCTTCATTACTTGGTTATGAAAACCCTGGTCCAACTCTCTCTCTTCATTACTTGGTTATGGGAAAACCCCTGGTCCAACCTCTCTTCATTACTTGGTTCTGAAAACCCCCTGGTCCAACCTCTCTCTCTTCATTACTTGGTTCTGAAAACCCCCTGGTCCAACCTCTCTCTCTTCATTACTTGCTAATGAAAACCCCTGGTCCAACTCTCTCTCTTCATTACTTGGTTATGAGAAACCCCTGGTCCAACCTCTCTCTCTTTATCACTTGGTTATGAAAACTCCCTGGTCCAACCTCTCTCTCTTTATCACTTGTTATGAAACCCCCTGGTCCAAATCACTGGGCTCTAACCTCTCTCTCTTCATTACTATTATGAAAACCCCCACACATTTGAATGCGTGTTGACTCACATCCACACCAAGGTCCAGGAGGTATTGACCACACTGATCATTCCACTGGAGGCTGCAGAGTGGAGAGGGGGTGTAGGCCCTCTTGTCTTTACAGGACACCTCTGATCCATGAGAGGCCAGCAGTTTCACCACCTCAATGTGGCCCTATGGTAGAGAGAGAGGGGGAGGGATAAAGAGGAGAGAGAGAGAGAGAGAGAGAGAGAGAGAGAGAGAGAGAGAGAGAGAGGATAGTAAGGGGGTTAAGAGAGAAACAGAGACACAAACACAGAGAGATAGGCAGAGAGAAGGGGAGAGATAGATTAGTTTACAGTGGTACACAGCACTATAAGCAACACCTACATCATGTTAGTACAACTGAAAACATCTAATCAACCTACTTAGTACATGATTCTGACATAATAACACACTAGACGTGGCTCATACAGCTGAGCTGTGAGACCCAACACACAGTCCATTCATTCATTCATTCATTGGTATAAAGGACATTAGTTAGAATGTAAATGATGTGGTAAACTCATCACCCATGTAAGCAGCCCAGTGGATTGCTCGCGATCCTTCTTGTCAAAGGCATTAATGTTGGCTCCTCTGAGAGAAGCAGCCTCACCATCTAACAGGAGAGGAGAGAGAAACAAAACACAGGTTGAGGAAAACTAAAACAGCAAAAATCATGCTAAATCTGGCTTCAAAGCCTTCCCTTTTAAATTATATATTTTGTATTCACAATGAATGAAAGATAACATGTAAAGACATGGTACATTTCTCCCCTTTTAGTCCCCCTTTGACCTCCCCCTCCCCCAGAATGCCTCCAAACACATTTAAAAAAGAAAGGGAAAGTAATTGAGTTACATGTCAGAAAAACAAAACAAAAGTATACAACAACGTTACTTCAAGCAAAAAATGTAATAGCCTAACAATTTGCAGGTGATTAAGTGATTTTATAGGCCTATATAGCAGTAATCTCAAGGTGGGGGCTGAAGAGTACAAATCTGGAGGAAGTGTTTGGAGCCTGTTCAAAATAGGATATCATCGGGTCCCAGGAGGAATAAAATGAGTTGGTTGACCCTCGAATGGTAACTTCATTTTTTCTCATTTTAGGAACAGCTTCAGATCTTTGAGCCAAAGAGAGGTAGGGAGGATTGATAGATTTCCAATCCAATAAAATCCTTCTGCGGGCTAACAGGGAGGCAAAGTCAAAGGCATCTAGCTGTCTATTGGTCAGAGAAGGATTGTTGTTTGGTACTCCAAAAATAACAATTTCTGCACTACATTTAAGTCATTTAGCAGACGCTCTTATCCAGAGCAACTTACAGTTTGTGAATACATATCTTTCTTATACTGGCCCCCGCGTGGGAATCGAACCCACAACCCTGGCGTTGCAAACGTCATGCTCTATCAACTGAGCTACATCCTGCCGGCCATTCCCTCCCCTACCCTGGACCTGAGCCAATTGCGCGCGCCCATGGGTCTCGGTCACGGCCGGCTACTGACAGAGCCTGGATTCGAACCAGGATCTCTAGTGGCACAGTTAGCACTGGGATGTAGTGCCTTAGACCACTGCGCCACTCGAGAGACTAACTAGCCTATACTGCAACTAGGCTACATACTGCAACTAGGCTACATACTGCAACCAGGCTACGTACTGCAACTAGGCACGTACTGCAACTAGGGCTACATACTGCAACTAGGCTACATACTGCAACTAGGCTACGTACTGCAACTCGGCTACGTACTGCAACTAGGCTACGCCTGCAACTAGGCTACGTGACTGCAACCAGGGCTACGTACTGCAACTAGGGCTACATACTGCAACTAGGCTACATACTGCAACTAGGCTACGTACTGCAACTAGGCTACGTACTGCCAGGTACCGTACTGCAACCAGGCTACGTACTGCAACTAGGCTACGTACTGCAACTAGGCTACGTACTGCAACTAGGCTACATACTGCAACTAGGCTACGTACTGCAACTAGGCTACGTACTGCAACCAGGCTACATCCTGCAACTAGGCTACATCCTGCAACTAGGCTACGACAGCAACTAGGCTACGTACTGCAACTAGGCTACATCCTGCAACCAGGCTACGTACAGCAACTAGGCTACATCCTGCAACTAGGCTACATCCTGCAACTAGGCTACATACAGCAACTAGGCTACATACTGCAACTAGGCTACATACTGCAACTAGGCTACATACTGTAACTAGGCTACATACTGTAACTAGGCTACATACTGTAACTAGGCTACATACTGCAACTAGGCTACGTACTGCAACTAGACTACGTACTGCAACTAGACTACGTACTGCAACTAGACTACGTACTGCAACTAGGCTACATCCTGCAACTAGGCTACATACTGCAACTAGGCTACGTACTGCAACTAGGCTACGTACGCGAACTAGGCTACGTGACTGCAACTAGGCTACATCCTGCAACTAGGCAACATACTGCAAAATAGGCTACATACTGCAACTAGGCTACATACTGCAACTGGGCTACATACTGCAACTAGGCTACATCTGCAACTAGGCTACTACTGCAACTAGGCTAACATCCTGCAACTAGGCTACATCCTGCAACTAGGCTACATCCTGCAACTAGGCTACATACCGCAACCAGGCTACATCCCTTGCAAATAGGCTACGTACTGCAAACTCAGGCTACATCCTGCAACTAGGGCTACATACTGCAACTAGGCTACATCCTGCAACTAGGCTACGTACTGCAACTAGGGCTACATCCTGCAACTAGGCTACATACTGCAACTAGGCTACATCCTGCAACTAGGCTACATACTGCAACTAGGCTACATCCTGCAACTAGGCTACATACTGCAACCAGGCTAATCCTGCAACTAGGCTACGTACTGCAACTAGGCTACGTATCTGCAACTAGGCTACATACTGCAACTAGGCTACGTACTGCAACTCAGGCTACGTACTGCAACTAGGCTACATACTGAAACTAGGCTACGTACTGCAACTAGGCTACGTACCGCAACTAGGCTACATACTGCAACTAGGCTACGACTGCAACTAGGCTACATACTGCGAACTAGGCTACACTGCAACTCAGGTACAATGCAACTAGATACATACTGCACTAGGCTACATACTGCAACTAGGCTACGTACTGCAACTAGGCTACATACTGCAACTAGGCTACATACTGCAACTAGGCTACATACTGCAAATAGGCTATATACTGCAACTAGGCTACATACTGCAACTAGGGCTACACACTTTCATACCCCGTGGGAATCGAACCCACAACCCTGGCAGTTGCAAACACCATGCTCTACTGAACTGAGCTGGCCATTCCCTCCCCTACCCTGGACGACGCTGGGCCACGTGCGCCGCCCCCATGGGTCTCCCGGTCGCGCAGGGCAGACAGAGCCTGGATTCAAACCAGGATCTCTAGTGGAAACAGCTAGCACTGCGCATGTAGTGCCTTGAGACCACTGCGCCACTCCACAGACTGAGTATTGCTGAGTATTGCTGACCAGAGCCTTCTCTAACAAAGTCAAAACTTCCTTTAATGTCCCACCCTCAGATCTACAGATGGTGCCTGGTCTGGTTCACGGCCACATTGAGAAAAGATGACACAGTGAGGTGACAGGATCGTTGATGAACTGTGAAGGAACGAAAGCATGAGAACACAACTTCACAGCAGGTTGCTGCTGTTTTTCACAGGACCCACTCCCTCCTGAGGGCAGTCAAAAACAGCAGCAACCTGCTGTGAAAGTTGTGTTCTACATGCTGACGTTCCCTTAAAGTTCATCCAACCGATCCTGCACCCACTGGCTGTCCAGTCACGAATGGGTTTGCTCTTGAACACTTGGGCCAACTCTTTATCAGGACAGTTGCGATATAAACATGACTGCCAACTCTGAGCACTGATTGGGTAAGGTCCTGCCCTCACTCACAAGGTACTGTTCGGCTGCCTCTGCAGCTTTGTTAAGCCTAATCCAGAAATCTATTGAACCTCATTAGCATATGGTTTGATTGAATAGAAATCAGCTAATGGCATACCTGAGCAGACAGTATCCCCAAAGTGTTGGCTTGAAAACACTGAACACCGCCTTAACATCTGTGACAACAAGGTTGTTACAGCTTCCAGACTTTGGTCACATCCCGTGCCCTCCCCATGAGCCTAGACATCACCTCCCCAACATTCCCGAGACCCAGTGTAACCCCTCTTCTCTAGGTAGACTTCCATTAACTCCCCCACTCCAGGACAGAGTACTTATCTGAGCCATCACCCTAAAAAAGAGGTGGAGCACTAACATCTGACTTCACAACCAGATTCAGCTTGGACGCATCAATAAAGGTTGACCCACACTGCTCAGGCAGGGGAAACTGCTGGGGTTGGTGAGGGGGACGGGCAGGAGAGAGAAAGACTTGAAACCCAGGCTGCAGTAAACTTCGCTCTGATAGATTCTCCTATCTCTGAACCAATCTGCTTATTAAGGTCACTAAGCTGACTCGGAGGCGCCCCATTATCACCGAGTATTGCGGATGATGGTACATCAAAAGACAGAGGTGGATACCTGGTCAGGTGGAACAAACAGCCTACTCCTCCCAGTGCTCTGCAAACTCAGGACTAGCAAACGCTCTACTCCCAGGAGCTGACTGTACAATTGGTGTAAATGGAAGGACACCCTCCTCTACCCACACTAAAATCCCCAGCATAACACGTCTTATGGATTTGAGAATCTTCCATGGCTCAACAGAGCACTAAAATACAATGTAATTTAGTGCATTCAAATACCCCAAAAAATAAATGCAATAAACAAATTCATCCAAAACATACAAATAAGCACGAATACCTGTATCTAATGAATATGCTACATTCACTTTCACTGTTTACAGTATATATTCACTTAGCAGTAAGCCATCAACAAATTCACATGCGCAGGTCGCGTACCTCATCCACATGCACAGCTCCGGGTCGGCTTGAGCCGCTGACCAGTCGGCAGGTCACGAATTAGGACACTGCCACAACTGGAATTCTGATGGTTGGATAATTTTTATTCGACCTGCACACGAAGAGACAACACACAATATGTTAGCTCTTGGTGCAGCCACAGCCTCGGGCACCTTGCTAGGTTGAAGGTCAGGCAAAAGAGAACAGGTGCTGCATGCACACATTCAGTGCCCCTAACAACACACTATACAATACAAGTAAAATGATATACAACATAATTCTGACAAAATAAATGACATACCTGTACACGAAGAGACAACACACAATAGGTTAGCCCTTGGTGCAGCCACAGCTCTCGGGCACCTGACGTGAGCACATAGAAACTCACTGTCTAATCAGAGACTTCCAACACATTGAGTTCCCACAATGAGTTCATCAACCTGCCCATCAACAATAAGCACTGGGACTACATAACAGAAGCCATAAAGTTGAATTTTAAGTCACACATGCCCACTGGGCTAGTTTGTTCCACCACAACCCACCAGGATGATGTCTGAAGGAGCTAGAAAGTTCCCCTCTACCACTCCTGCCCCTCCCTCAACCGAGGTACCAATATCTGCGCGCAGAGTAGCGAGCCATGGACCCACTATCTAACATCCCCTTCAGCTCAACTTTATCCTGTATAGCACAGTGGTGTAAAACAATCTGTCATTCTGAGTAATTCTCATTGTGTTCTGAAAAATGACTGTGTTGTTCTTGGGTACTGACTCACAAAAGTAAGAATAAACAGAGAGGAAAAATAAGAATGCCCCACATTGCCCTCCTCAGAACGGAGGCTTTCTAGTTTTCCTGAGACCTGCCAGTCTGTCCACATCCAGGGTTCTGTCGCTGCCCAGCCTCACTACAGTCAAAGCTCATGTGGCCTGGAGAAAAGCACTTGACGCACAGCTGGTGCATCAGACAGTGAGCTTTGGTCCAGTGATTAGTGCTTCCACAGTCAGCGCACCATGCTGACGCTTTGTGGAACTGTTTACGGGCCCTCTACATTTAACATGTTTAAGTCATTAAGCAGACGCTCTTATCCAGAGCGACTTACAGTTAGCTGCATACGTTACTTTTTTTTTCATACCCCGTGGGAATCGAACCCACAACCCTGGCGTTGCAAACACCATGCTCTCACAGAACTGAGCCGGCCATTCCCTCCACTACCCTAGGCGACGCTGGTCCAATTGAGCGCGCCCCATGGGTCTTCCGGTCGCGGCGGCTACGACAGAGCCTGGATTCAAACCAGGATCTCCAGTCCCCCAGGACTGTGTTGTGTTACCTGCTTGACAATAGTATTGATGTCCCCCAGGAGAGCAGCAGCAGGTTGCACGTTGTTCCCCATCTCCTCAGCACACAGATCAACCTTGACATTGACCTTGACATAAATAACGTATGTGGAATCGTTACTACAACATACCAGCAACGACACGACAGGAAGAGCGCTGCAGCGTGACACATATAACAGCAGCTGGAGGAGTGGCCAAACCTCAAGTAAACACAACAGAAATAACCAGGCACCACCACATAATGCTAAGGCTGACACACACACGTTCCTTTATAAACCGGGTGACTTCGAGCCCTGAATGCTGATTGGCTGAAACTGTGGTATATCTGACCGTATAACATAGGTCACGTTGAGGGAGGAGGTCAGAGACCTGGCCGTGTGGTGCCAGGATAACAACCTCTCCCTCAACGTGACCAAGACAAAGGAGATGATTGTGGACTACAGGAAAAAAAGAGGACTGAGCACGCCCCATTCTCTCATCGACGGGGCTGTAGTGGAACATGTTGAGAGCTTCAAGTTCCTTGGTGTCCACATCACCAACGAACTATCATGGTCCAAACACACCAAGACAGTCGTGAAGAGGGCACGACAAAGCCTATTCCCCTCAGAGATTGAAAAGATTTGGCATGGGTCCTCAGATCTCAAAAATTATACAGCTGCACCATTGAGAGCATCCTGACTGGTTGCATCACCGCCTGGTATGGCAACTGCTTGGCCTCGACCGCAAGGCACTACAGAGGGTAGTGCGTACGGCCCAGTACATCACTGGGGCCAAGTTTCCTGCCATCCAGGACCTCTATACCAGGCGGTGTCAGAGGAAGGCCCTCAAAATTGTCAAAGACTCCAGCCTCCCTAGTCATAGACTGTTCTCTCTGCTACCGCACGGCAAGCGGTACCGGAGTGCCAAGTCTAGGTCCAAAAGACTTCTCAACAGCTTCTACCCCCAAGCCTTAAGACTCCTGAACATCTAATCATGGCTACCCGGACTATTTGCACTGCCCCCCACCCCATCCCCTTTTACGCTGCTGCTACTCTGTTAATTATTTATGCATAGTCACTTTAACTCTACCCACATGTACATATTACTTCAACTACCTTCAACTAGTCGGTGCCCCGCACATTGACTCTGCACCGTACCCCCTGTATATATAGCCTCCCTACTGTTATTTTATTTTACTTCTGCTCTTTTTTTCTCAACACTTTTTTTGTTGTTGTTTTATTTTTTAATTTTTGTTAAAAATAAATGCACTGTTGGTTAAGGGCTTTAAGTAAGCATTTCACTGTAATGTCTGCACCTGTTGTATTTCGGCGCATGTGGCCAATCAAATTTGATTTGATTTGATTTGAAATGTTTTTGACTGTTCGAATTACGTTGGTAACCAGGTTATAATAGCAATAAGGCACCTCTGGGGTTTGTGGTTAGGCCAATATACCACAGCTAAGGGCTGTGTCGAGGCACTCGCGTTGCATCGTGCTTAAGAACAGCCCTAGACATGGTATATTGGCCATATACCACACCCCCTCGGGCCTTATTGCTTAAATATAGATGTACTGTACAGCACTAAGACAGCCATGACATTATTTGGAGAGACCACAAAGACTTATAGAGAAGCTATATAATTGATAGACTAAATCCAATAGACTGAGTCAAATACCTTTATACCTGGTTACAATGAACTGTAGTTCACTATGAAATGACCTGTGACTAGGGTTGCAAAATTACAGTTACTTTCCCCAAAATTCCCAGAAATCCCTGTTGGAAGATTCCAGAAATCAAGAACGGAATAAGCAGAAAATCTGGAATCCGAAAAAAAGAAGGAAAAAAAGAAACCCTACTGGTGACCTTTGACGTAGCTGGATGACCTTTACTTGGGTGTGTCAAACCTGGGGAAGGCCAAAGTGCAGGATCCAGTTGAGTCTGGCACCAAGTAGGGACCACAACATCAGACTGGAGCAGAGCTCTGCAGTCCCCACCAAGACCATAGAACCAGTAGGATAGGAAGAGGAGGGAAGGAGGAGGAGGAAGAGAGGAGGAGGAGGGATAGGAAGAGAGGAGGAGGAGGATAGGAAGAGAGGGAGGAGGAGAGCAGGGACAAAACAAAATGTAATGAAAAGAGGCTAGTTATAGGAGTAGTGTAGTTGTTTGATTGACACCAGTTTACATTGATATGACCTGGCCAGGAGAGACTAGTTATAGATAGGGATTTCAGGAGTTTCCTGGTCCGTTCAAATGGTCAGGGAAATTCTTGGTCCTACTTATACAGTCAATGGTCTGTACATGAATATGATGCCAGCTGAGAGAAGGAGAGGCTGACCTGGAGCGGGCATGCAGCAACACAGTTGGGGTGATCGTCAGGCAGCACCCCTTTACCCATGGGGGTGGGCAGGAAGGGCAGGTCACACCCTCCACCAGCTCCTTCAGAGCCCCTCTGCTCTTCAATGGGCTGCACCTGCAGAGGGACACAGACAGAGGGCACTGCCACACGGATTTCAACAGACTGGCCTTCACAACTGGGATGCATTCAGCTGAGCAAAACGTTGTGCAACGTTCAGATAGAAATACAGCATGTAGAACGAACGTGCCTCTCGGACAGGTAGAATGAGAAATCATGTCAACAACATTTGTCGACTGAACGTGGCCCAGTTTTCAACTGAACCGTGGTACAGTGCTATATGTGTTACAGTGCGTCTCAGCTGGCTATTGATCTCTCTTGGACAGACGCACGTAACATAACTGGAAGTAGCGTCGTCAACAGACTGGGATGTGACAACTTTGTTCCGGTATCGCTGATTTTTCACCACTAATCATTTGGACAAATCTCGATTTCGCAGGTGCTCGCATCTTTCAATTTCAGAACGGGAGGGGACATTTGGCCCATAAACTTGCCTGAAACTTGCAGAGAGTTTCCGTTAGGGGGGTGGAGAGTTAGCAAGTGGCGTTAGTATCTTTCTCTTAACATCTCCCCAGACCTTATCCAAGTATCTGACGCTAATTATGCAAGATTTTAGTTCTGTTTCCCCAGATTATCTGGCTATTAAAAAAGCAATCCCTACCTTTGCCAATGATGAGTAAAGGCCGTTTGGCTCCTTTCAGGACCGCCAGTGCTTCTGTGATCGCCATATGGTCAGCCATACTACAGGAGGAGGTGGGACTACAGGGGCACCTCTCTGACAAAGGAAATAATAAATAATAGGTCAAACATTAAACATGTTACCTAGCAACTTTATTGCATATGTAAATAAACCATGAAGGTCTATCGAGGCTTATTGCTATTCTCTGATGAGAATATTTTGATATAGTGCTATATTTTCTAAGTAATTTAATTTCTGGTTCACTTCAGACGTTAAAAGGTATAACAAGATAAAATAAAAATGACTACGGTGATGTGAATTCAGAGGTATACATATTCAACAGTAACACATTAGTATACATTTTAAATGGATGAAAGACAGTGATGGCCACTAACCTGGCTCTGCTCCTGTCCAATTTAGCATTGACCATGTCCCCAGATATGTACGTATACAGCACCTGGACGTCCATACATGCTAGGCGTGCTGCCTTAGACAGACCAAACACCCTTCCATTCAGATCAATTAAGGCTGTGTGTGCTCTTTATGAAGCAGTTAAGGTACCTTGCTAAGCTGGAAAATTAGAGGTCAGAAAACAGACAATTGCAGGTGATACCAAATGATATGAAGAGGACTAACAGAGGGAGTCAGAGTAGACTGTATACCTCTCTACCACTGAGGAGATCATATCCAGACTGCTAGACCTAGCAGAGAACTGTACAATCTGCATGCCTCCACCTGACAGAGAAAGAGGACCACAAATAACAAATTATTTCCTCTTTCAGCAATTAAACTGCTAGGGCCAGTTTCCCAGACAGAGATTCTCTATTGAGTTTGCTTTTTAGGCCATGACTAGGCTTAATCTGTGTCCTGGGAAACAACCCCCTAATGTTCAAAAGTCAGAAATATCATGGTTGAATCGGTACCTGTGGAAACTCTTGAAATGCCCCAGTGGTCTCTTGGTTTTGATCAGAGGAGCCTCCAATAACAATCACAGGCCTACAGAGAGAGAGGTATCACACAATGACATCAACTGACAATCTGAGATCTGGGATAGCATCCCTTCTTTTGAAAGGACCACTGAACATGAGTAGTAGGGTCTTCTGTTTGTGGAGTTATAGCATACCAGCAGTTCATGTTAGCGTTGGCCATTCCACCAAGTGCATGGATGAGTCCCCGTCCAGACACAACCAGACACGCACCTGGACTGAGGAGGAACAGACAGACAGAGGGACAGACAGGAAGACAGGCAGACAGACACACAAAGGGTCAGACAGACAGGCAGACATAATTAGCAATGCAAAAAGCTATGAAACTGACCCTCACACACTACACGCTCCCTGTAGTCTATGAGGTAGTTAATATCACATGATTTGGGGAGAGCTGGTTTAGTAATAAAAAGGTGGTTTAGGGCTTGTTCATTGCGCATTCCCACATACTTGATTCCTGAGGCTTGAGCTGCCATAGCTACTTCAATGACTGGAACACCAACTATTCCAAACATATATTCTACATTCTGTAGGAGAGATACATGTAGATACAGTATATTTACATTTTTAAAAACATTTTTAGTCATTTAGCAGACGCTCTTATCCAGAGCGACTTACTGTTAGTGAGTGCATACATTTTCATACTGAATTTATATGAATTGTTACAATGTAGTTTAGATTTTCTTTGCATTGACACACACATTTGCTGTTATGCATCAACAAAAGTGTTAACATAGAGTTTGCCCAACTCTCACGCTTTCGCCGCGGTGACACACGTTTTGCCTGTTTTCCACACGCACTCACGCCACACATCCAATTTCTCACGCAAAAAAAATTGGAGCCGAGACTTTCGTTTGTTCCTTTTTTCAAACTCCCCGGACGGTAGATGGCGCTGATGCGCCACTGAACCATATGTGCTGCACCCGGTTAGCGAAGCAGAAGAATAGATACCATTGCCGCAAAGTCAACATGAGATGAAACGGTCACTACCTCAAGAAGTCTGATAAGAAGCTGAGCTGAGACTAGGTATGTAACAATGAAATGTCATCCAATTGAATACTTCACTCTCTTAAACTTTAAATCTTGAAATAAATGATTTGTTTGTAGCGTGTGAACATGATTTAGTGTGGTGAATGTAAACTCGAGCTGATTTCGAACAGGTAAGATGTATTCCAAAGAATTTAACATAAATACAGGAAATGTGTGCAATAGAAGTAGGTATGTTTTTGTAACTGAGAGTAGAGTTATTAAACCAACATGACCATTTTAATTGTTTAAGGTTTCAAAGATGTCCCGTAAGAGACCTTTGCCAGGACAAAAGCGAAACCTTTTATTTTATTTAAAGAACCAGCCAAGTGAGAAAAGACAGACAAACACACTGACAGAACAGCCAGAACGTGATTGATAGAAACGACAGGACAACAGACAGAGGAGCAACACAAAGGCACAAGAGAGCAGGAGACAGGACAGACTGACAAACAAGCAGGAGGAGCAACAGACAGGAACAGATTGACGCCCATGCAGAGGAGCAACAGACAGGACAAATAGAACAACCAACAGGGCAGATGGAAGGGAGACACAGAGGGACAGACAGAAGAGATCCCCCCAATCCAACAGCAGGGCCAGAAGAGTCGTGCTCTGGCTGGAGCAGCAACATAAGATCCATTTTCCAAAATGAGTGGAACTCTTCATGGCCATGTTTACCAGAGGGGAGCGTCAACACGCACTACTGGTGTGCAGTCTGCCGTATTGAAAACTCATGTTGCCACCAGGGTGTGACAGATGTAGTGCGCCAAATAAAAGCAAAAGGCCACCAAGATATACGAGCTTCCAGTCCACAGCCACAATATCCCAATATGCAATGGCCGTTCCATCTGTAGGGGGTATGTCTGCACAAGAGGTTAAGGTATGATATGTGTAATGATTCTGTCAAGGTTCAGTCAAGAGTTTTGTGTTCTAAGTTGATCGTGGTAAAGTCATGGTTGATAGTTTTGACTAATTTGTGGTTTGTATTTCAGTGTAGTACAGTCCAGTTTTCTTAATTTGAGATCTTAGTTGCTGAATGTGTTTTTACCTGTGCCTATTATCGCATGGCGTCTATTTTTTTAAATAAACTATGGTCTTTTGGGAGGATTCATAATTTTTAATTTCTTACAGACAAAGAAGGGCTGAGGTCAAATGACAGCTGGGTTGGTAGTTCACAACGTCCCCCCAGCGCCTGCGACCACCTGGGGCCTCTCCTAAAATAATGTTTCGGAGATTCGAAGACAGCGTAGGAGTACAGGTGTGCCAGGACTAAGTCTTCCTGCATTACCAATGAAGCACTCGCACCATATTTCACCACAGGAGCTTGTGAAGGAGATGAAAAAAGCCCGTATACCCTTTGTTACGGATGGGTCGAATGACACTGGTATTTCACAAACTATTTGAGATTTTTCTCATCTGCAAACATGTGCTTTGTGTATTTTTTAAACATCTAATAACATGAACATCTGTATGATTCTAACTTGTCATTATAGGAGTGGAAAAAGATGAACCCGCTTACTGTCCGGGTCTTCATGGGCAGCAAAGTTGTCCACCAGTTCTTAAATATGTGCACAACAAGTGGGAGGGAGATGTCTGGGCCAGGCAAGTGAGATCTTCACCAAAATTAACTCCCACCATAGAGGAGCATGGCATCCCTTCTCGGAGAACGCATTGGTCTCAGTTACAATGCAGCGTGAACATTGGACCACGTAATTCCATTGCCTCTAGGGTGCTCCGAGAAGCATCCCGCAACACCTATATTCATGGTTGTCCTTGTCATGTGGCACATAACACCGCCAAAGCTGCAGGAGTGGGATTTTTAAAAGATTTTTTAAGAGTGAGTTAAGGCCTGATTTATCTTTACATGTACCTTTTATTTGTATCCTAATTACGTGCATTGACTGAATGTGTTATGATTGATTTATGCATTGCAGGTGTCCGGTTTTGATTTGGAGGGATATGGTAGTGGACATTCGTTACTGGTTCAAGGGTAGCACAAATCGGAAAGGGATACCTGTCAGGTATGCATGTTTGATACTATTAAGTGTAATACTGAAATGCTGAGCTGTAGAAAGATATGATATGGATTTAATGTCTAAAACAGAGTTTTTGTGGGAGCTCCATGAAGCGGAGTACATGGAGGTCCTCCTGCATATCCCGGTCCGTTGGATAAGCCTTGAACGTTGTGTGACCAGGATCCTGAGGCTGTATGAACCTCTGGCCAAAGCTACTACAAATCTGCTAGTATGGTCATCAATTTCAATTTCATTATGCAGCAAACCACATGGATTGTTAGTCCCCATACTTGTATTAATGACAAACCTCTTGTTTTGTGTTATTTATTGATTGATTCAAGATGGAAAATCAGGCCAGGTTCAAGAGACTTGGTGCAGACATTCACTGACCCCATGACAGAAGTGTACTTGCTGTTCTTCCAAGCCACGTACCAACTTCTCACTTCTTTCAACTTGCTGCTTCAGAGAGAGCAGTCATCAATATTTTTGTTACATGATGAGGTGGGGATTGGATTTACGCAGTTTTTTTCCATTCTGTGTTTCTTGCTGATATCTTGCAGGGATCCTCTAAAACAGGTTTCACCTACTATTTTTGTAAATGTCTGTTATAGAGAAGAAATTCAGATCTGTGCAAGCTATGTTCCAGTTTATGGTTCCAGCAGCTGCGCAGTGCCATGAGGGAGCCTTTGTGAAATTGCCTTTGAAGAAAAAGGCAAACCATTTAACCAGGTTAGGTATTTGACTATTATTATGATCAAACACTGTGATATGTGATATTTAGCCTTATACCTTATGCCGAATATGCTGTATTGGGTTCACAACCAGGGCTAAACTTAACAGATACTGATTTAGGCGTTACATTCACACCACAGCAGGTGGATTAATTCCAAGACTATGTTGTGTTTCCTGACAAGTGCTGTGGACTATGCACTTAAGAAGCTGCCACTGGAAGAGCCACTGATCACAATGCACAATTTGTAGATGTACGGAAGAGGGATAAGGTGACATCGAAGATGTCCTGTACTTTGGTTGAAAGGTTAGTTTTTTCTCTGGATTATTGTCTATCATCTTAGCTAAAATAACCCTGTGTTTTATGATGAGGTGTGTTCACTCCTAAACTGCACATGATATATTCTTATGTGGCTTCTCCTCAAAGAGTGTGTATGAACTGCTGCTGGTTGATGACTATATACCTAAACGTAACAACCTTGTAACTCTACTTTCATAAATAGGTTTCCCTCCTCCCATACCATTGGCCAGAGGAGCATGACCTTCTGGTGAGGAGTTTCTAAATGATCAGACCATGCCAATGATATCCCTGCAGGACTAAACTGAAATGGAAAGCTTTCTGGGCTGAAATGGCAACCCGAAGCATAAGGTAATTTTTCCTTTGGGCAGGTGTGGCGAAGTACATCTGTTGCTTAAAATTGTTGCATGCGATATATGTGTCATGGCATGTTTCAAATATGCATGTTTTTATCTGAACTTTGTTAATGGATCAACCTACAGTATACTCACCAGTATTAATCAATCAAAAATCAAGGTATGTTTTTCCATTGTGTTTTGGGTGCATTTTCCAGGTGACAGGAGCCAAAAGAATTGAGAGCGCTTGCTGCCGTGCGCCAAGCTTGTCCTGATGTGTGTTGCCCCGCCATGCAAAACGCAGAGATGCTGAGAGTGGTGTTTTCCAGTTGTGGGACTGAACAAAACACAAGAGAAGAAACAGTCAGCATTGATGGCACCCTGTCCTCAACAATGACCATAAAGATGGCCAATCTGGAGCCCTGCTTCAAAATGGGGAGCCCCTCGACGATCATCCAGGCCTCCAAGAAGGCCACAGGCAGTGCACCATGCCGACAGATCATCAGACAAGAGGCCCAGTTGAGATTGAGCCAGGTCTGCGCAGAATCGATCACCGGCGATCACCGCCCAATGCGCTGGTTAGATTTGTGTCCGACTTTGATCCCGACTTTCTCTGACGTCATGCACACGCGGTGTAACGATAACCTCATGAGACTGCTGGCCGCGAAGTTCTGAGATGGCAGGCAGTGCAATTGCTTTTCACCGACTGCAGGACCCAGGCGGACCCAGGACAAAAACTCACTATGTTAACATATGCTATTCCACATAGAAAACATCTAAATGTTTTTTCTACAACAATATTAACCAGTTAGCTATACCAGTGCAATGACCTTTAGCACACTTTCACAACTCTCACAGTGCTACATTCTCACTGCCAAGGACATGATCAGCGACTAATATATTCTTAGCAACACGGTTACACAGTATAACACTGTTTTATATAAATTGCACACACTTCACCTGAGCTTTTTTAGTGCCTCTGCAATGAGCTGAGCCTAGTCACATCTTCCATTATTATTGTAGAGAAATCTGTTCAAAGTGCAAACGGTGTTAGCAATGATTTGACTGTTGTTCAGTAGATAAATGGAAGACTCTTAAATATTGCTGGTTCAGAAATATGAGTAGCTTTCAGTTTAGGAGTGGATTAAGTTATGGGTGATTATGCCTATTGTAAGAAGCGTGGATAGACGAATAGAGTATGAATATTTAGTAACTAGTAAATTTTTTTATTGCAAGAAATATATAATAAGTTTAGTGGTGTGATAAATAAATTAACACTGTAATAATAAGGTAGAATGTATGATAGTAGGAAAATCAAAATGTATGCACTCACTAACTGTAAGTCGCCTGATCAGAGCTTGCTAAATGACTAAAATGTAAAATGTGAAATGACTTGAAAGTGTATGATATAGATATAGGCTTTAGAAGGTGTTACAAATGTCTGTATTATAAGGAGATATTCATTAATTATAATAAAGAGACGTCAGAGAGATACAGTTAGTGAATACATTTTTATTTTTTTATTTTATATGGCCCCTGGTGGGAAATGAACTCACAACCCTGGCGCAGCAAACGCCTATAAGTATCAACTGACTAAATCAATTCCTCCTCATGGACGACGCGGAAACGAAGTACATGAGTCGCCCCCGTCGCGTCGGCGAGGCAGAGCCTGGACTGAACCATGATCTTTCAGGTGACACATTAGACCGCGACGCAAATCTAGACCAGCGCCATCAAGAGGTTTTTTATTCATGGTTATGGTTTGAGAATGTGATGGTTATGGAGTTTCCTCTTTTATGGGCGCATCTTATATGTGACAACAACTTTTTTCTGTATTATGTTCAAATATAATCAGAAACGGTACTCACTATGAATACTTTTGATGTGGTTGGAAGGTGATTTAATGCTTTTGCATAATAGAAGACTAGTTGTAGACAGAAATAAATGCAGTAATGTTTTGATTAAGTAAAGCGCCTGATTGAAAAGATTGTATTAATAAAATATATTTGAGTAATTTTAAGCTCCAAGGGGAGATGGTTTCCGAGAGAGAACACCCTGATATGAGTGGGGGGCGGAAGTATGGGACTACTGGGGAGCAGGGGCGGAAGAAGTCAGGTCTCTTGGGAGGGGGAGGATAGGAACCCGGAACCTCACATCATATCTGTATAGAGAATATTTCATAACTGAAAATGAATGTAAAGGAGGTGTCGCCCGCCTGCCTCGCACGTCATAAGCGCCTCGTAATCTGCCTGCCGCCTGTTCGGTTCGTGTGTCTGCCTGCCCAGCCTGGCTCGCCCCGCCGGCCGCCGCCTGTCCGCCCGTCCGCCTGCCGTTGTCGCTCCGCCTGCTGGCCTCGCCTCGCTCGTCCGCCTCCGTCTGCCCCGCCCGTCCGCCTGCGGTGGTCGTTCGTTCGTCTGTCTGTCTGTCTGTCTGCTCGGCCCGCGCCTGCCTGCCCGGCTCCGTCTGCCCGCCTGCCTGCTGCCCGTCCGCCTCCGCCTGCTCGTCCGCTCAGGGCTCGTTGCATCTGCTGGGGTATTGCTGTGAATAAGTTATTGGGTGGGGAGATACATAAAGACATATGATGCTTACTATACAAATAGGGATATTAAAAGGCACCTATTAGGATAATTAACAAGGCCCAGAGAGTCGGGAAAAGTAGTAATAATAGTGATTTGGGACATAGCCATGACCTCCCCATGTGTTTAGGATTGGGGATTACAGGTCTCACTAACTCCTAGAAAGACAATGAATAAGTGCAATGTGAGAGACAATAGGTGGGAATCTGTAGGGTAAATGCGCTTCAGCCTCTACAGAGTGTAATTCAAAACAATAGAGCAATCTACCTTAATCAAGATATCGAAACGATGCATTTTCGTAGGGATTTTTTAGTTTTTGGCGAGGGAAGATGCATGCCGCCAGCCAAAGAAGCTGAAGGCAGAATTCTCAGTAGCCAAGAGACTAAAAGACACGGGGAGTGATGGTAATGTGGCATTGCAATGGGTGAGTGAGAAGAGCACGCTAGTGTGAGACCTAGGCTGGGACAATGACTGGGAGAAGAGGATTGTTAGCGCTGAAGCTGGGTTAGAATCATCCCAAATGGCATTCTTTCGCTAGAGAGGTATATTTTTGACAGGCCAATTGGTAAGTGAGTGAATTAAATATGTGGGAAGAAGGTGCCATTTTGGTAAAAGGAATTATATAAAAGAAGTATTGATATGTTGCGAATAAGATGCAGATGAAAAGAGGTACTTTCACTTCTATATCCTCCATTGTAGACTGGAACATAAGTCAGTTGTCATACTACGTCGTATAACTGATGACCTGATCCAAAACCATTTCCAGCCGAAGGTGGATAGGCTTCCTATGAGCACTGCCCTAGAGTCTCTAACAGAAGTCTGGGGTGGGCTAGAATGAGCTCGAGGCCCTGACAGCTCTAGGGCTGGTTTAGGCAGGTGGTTGAGAGAGAGGCTTTGTACAACCATGGATTGGAAGCTGGGTTTATGGTTATTCTGAACGATGACATGGACTTTGCTGTGGATGAGGTTGCCAGATGCACCTTGAAGGGGCTTCAACTGACAGGGAGCCTGGGTCCAGATGTTTTCTGTGGGAACCCCTCTGGTCTGGCTTCAATGTGGTCCATTATAGTTTTCACAGATATTGGGGTCAAATATGTTTATTTGTTGTTACAAGCGTGAGGGAACCGTTTCGCTCCATTGCGAGTAGAGCAATGGGATTTGGATATAGCGCCAGTGTAATGTAAGGGCTCAGTAAGAGAAAATGTTAGGTAATCAGACACCCTCACTTGCAATCTGCCCAACAGATGAACTTTCAGAGTTGGCTTAAAGATTTGATACATTTAGGATAAGTGGAGCGTTGTTGCGGTAGAGCATCTTGGCTGACTGCCACTGTTACGTCTTGGATAAGAGGTTTGCAATTTTATATCATAGCCGTGGAGAGGAGATATTCAAAACCTGTTGCTGTAAATGACATACACGGTGGCAGAGGACATCCCCCTCACTGCATGTGTCAATTACATGGTGGGGTGTGAAAGAGCCACTAAAGACAGAAGGGTTTTTTAGACTTGAGCCAAAGTGACTTTTGACAAAGGGCCTCACTTCTCAGACGGAGGGGCGGTCGTCTCGGGCCAAGAGCAGTGTAGGGACTTAGAACGCCTGAGTGTTCTTACAGGGGTGGAGTCCATATATTTGGCTGTGTGGTGACTGGGATACTGGTGGAAAAGAGAAAAAGATGTTCATTCATCTCGCATTTCTGTGGGTGGCATGGTTTTGAGTAGTATCCAATAAGCTGTCAAAGACACTTGGTTTGAGCTGACCCAGCTTTTCTCTCCAGGGAAGGGAGAGTCTGCGCTATCATAGCGGGTACTGGGATACACTTTCAAGGTTCATTGATAATATTTTATTATATCTTCGGCTGTAGAAACCAAAGATGGTGTGAGAAGGTGGTGCTAGTATGCCTGTAGCAAAGAATGGCTGGCTTGCTAGCAGCCTGAGAAATTTATCCTCCCACTCTACAATGTGGTTTGCCTTAGCCCGGAACTCAGCACTTGTGAAAGCTCTGGATGGAAATGTTAGAGGTTCAAGACGTACTCAAGAGATCGCAGAGTGGTAATCTGGTGATACCATGTCACCAATGGTGAGGTCCTCCAATTTCTGAAATTATGGTCAAATCTTGGCTAAAGTGGGATGAATTGACGACTCTCCCAACGAAGCGGAGCAGTTTCCTTTATATGTCCACCTCAGCACCGAGATCACCTGTTTGATTACCCCTGTGCAGGTGTCGAGGGTGAGCTGGTGGCTGAGGTTGAGAACTCAGAGAAGGGGTCTACTCGGCCTGCCTGCATGTAGAGATATTTGTTGTAAAGTGGCCTCAGTTACAGGAGATTCCTGCACAGTGGCCTCAGTTACAAGAAGTCAGTTGCAGAAAGCTGATTTGCACAGGAGTATTTTTTTCCCTCAGTGAGATGGTGAGGTGAACAGCCTTAGCTTGTCCAGGTTTGGCATAAATCTCTGGAACCTGAACTCACTTCCACACAGAACATTTGCGACTGATTTCGCACGCATGGAGGCTATTGACCCCAAGATATCATGAAATGGAAATAATTCCACCAAAGAGATCAGAGGATGCCTCTCAACATTCTCTGAGGAAACACATGACAGGATTTCATGTTTCCCACAAGTGTGGTTTTATCCAGCGTAGCAGTATATGCTACAGCTGCATCTGACGACCTGAGTGATGCACTGCTCAGCTTGACAATACACTTCCTCCACTGGTTGACCATGGAGGATGTCAACTTTATCAGTAGGGAGTCCTTCTGAATACTCAATATTCTCCTCTGGATGGGCATGGGGTTGTTGAAGATAATGCTCTCAGTGACTCATCTTAGAGGAGTAAGCAGAGATGAGTGTAGGAAGCAGAGATCTGTATATTGTCGAGGTGGACATCTCGGGATGCTTTATCACAGAAGCCTTCTGCAAATGGCCGATTTGGCCCTGAGGACAGAGATATCCATGTCTCTGATTTATTCCTACCAGAGACTTATAGTAGGTCTCTGGCTGCCAGGTTGGTGGTGGTCTTGGTTTTAGCCTGTTTTGATTGTTGACAGGCAGTTGCCAGAGGTCACAGAGCGCAGAACACAACTGCTTCAAGG